>NW_009954555.1:4067527-4067932 GCF_000747805.2 Chaetura pelagica
GGCCCCACCTGAGCTGCCGCCCGGGTTGTCTCCTCCCGCCTCGGGCCGCTGCTCAGGGCCCTGCCGAGAATGCGTGAGGGAAGGAGGAGGCGCAGCTCGCGGCCGGTCTCTTTCTGCAGGGTTGGATGAGGCTTTTCTGTCAGGTACGCGCCTGGTTTTGTTTCTGCTTTTCTTCCTCGGGTTAAGCTGGGGACAGGTCAGCTCTCTCGGCCAGTTCTCTTTCTGCCACGTTGAGCCAGGGCTGGATCCGTAGCGAGGCACGTTTGCTGCTGCTCCATCTTTATGTCTCTCCTGGCTGCCCTGGGGGGTGTAAACAGGCACCTCTGCTTTCCGGCTCTGAAACAGGTACTACAGGTAAGTCCTTACGTGCTAAGGGGGGAGCTGAGAGCTCAGGCAGTGATTCCT
>NW_009954555.1:4067967-4079345 GCF_000747805.2 Chaetura pelagica
GTGTGCCTCAGAGCACCAGTTGGCTTTTTCTCTCCCGTGTTTCTGTGATATTTGCATTCTTCCTGAACTGAGAAAGTCAGGAAAGCAAGGGCCAAACTTAAACCTGGAGAAGGTGGTACAGCTGCATTGGGAACACCACATGTTTGTTCTGATCTCCCTGCAGGCACTCGGGTCCAGAACTCACCTTCCGAATGTAACAAATTCTAATTTCTGCCTCACTTAAAAACAAGTGAGCTCTGGCTCACCTTCATAGAGGTCACTTGATCTTGGCTTTACTTCTCAACTTTCTCTGGTTTTGGCTAAGAGCCTCATTACATCCTCTGCACTTGCTATAGGAGGAATTTATTTGGTTCAGATGGGATACTGTTCTTATTTCTCCCTTGTTTAAGAGCTCCTTGGTTTCCTAAAACTACTTTGTGTGAAGAACAGTGCAGTTGTTCATCCTTCTGGGTCTTTCCTCCATCCTTGATTACCTGTTGAATTTTTCATCTGTGGTTTCAGAATACAGATGAGTGAATTGTCAAGGGACATGGTTACTGTAAATAACCCACATTGCTATGATTGGAATGATGTTGAGAACAGAAATCAGAAAGAGAAAGGTGCAATAGCCTTGGCAGAGCTGGAGGAGTTCTTGCCCTGTTCCAGCTTTTCTTTCTGCTCTGAGTTACAGGTGCCTAGTCCTGTGTCTGGAGCAGCTAACTTCCACTGGGCAGATGATGGTTCCCTTCAGGAATTTCTTCTTAAGGCACCCAACTAACAGGGCAGTAGATTGGGTGTCAGGTGACTCACACTGTAGTCCCAACTCTTATCACTGCTGTGTCTTTAGTACTTTATCCCTGTTTTCTGTATTAATCTTGTCTGTTTCTGTGGTGGAAGGACATGAGTTCATTTAGGACTGGCAAGTGTGCCTGCATCATACAGAATGAGGAGTTACTTAGTTGTCATTTAACAGCGCCACCATTGCTTCAGTTTTCTTGAATAACTAACCTCTTTTTAGACTTCCAAAAGGTAATTATGTTTCCCAGCCCTTTCTCTTTGCACAGTGTACCTCTCTGAGTCACTGACACGGGAAGAATCTTCGTAATTGTATGATATTTGAGTTGGCTCAGTTCTCTGCTTATGATGATGTTGCTGTATAGATTCATACGCTTTGACATTTATTTCGAACTCATGTTTGAAGCTCTATGACTATGAAAATCCTGTGCCAAATTAATGTTTAAAGAATCTGTTGTTTTCCTGCTCGGGTCTGCAATGCCTGCTAATCTGGGATTGTTTGGAAAAGTTGAGGGTCCGTGCGTACTGTCTTTTCTACTAAAACTTTGAGAAATGTCTCAGAAGTTGTAAAAACTGTAGAAGTGCTACAAGGATGATGGTTGCAATTGTCTTCTTCCATTTTTACTTGGAAAGGGGTATGTCCATGGCTTTCTAAGCTACCTTGATCAACAAGTGTATGGCTACATGACCACCATGGGCTGTTCTGTGGCAGTTCCCTCTGAAAAATCCTCAGCTCTTGCCTTGCATTCATGTAGTGTTAGTACTGGTTACTTGCACAGACCAGTCTGGGCTGCCTGTGCTTTTGCTGAAGTTGAAGTCCTTCTCCAACTTGGTCATTAAGCTCTCCTAGGTCACGTTGCCCCTGTCTGCCTGTTCCCATCAAATCTGTTTGCCTTGCTCATCATCTCTGATACAGAACTGCTGCTGGGCTCTGGCAGGATTCAGGGTCATGCTGAATGTGACCGTAACACTTGCAACACGCTTTGAGTTGCTGGGATCCAAGAACAGAATGCAAAGGCCTGTGAGCAGACTGTTTGAATCATAGTTGTTTTACATGGGTTCTGATTCATGGCTTATCAAGGGTGTTACAGAGGGGCCAGGGTGTTGTAATACAGTGTGCTCTTTTAGGGAGACCCATGCAA
This sequence comes from Chaetura pelagica, assembly GCF_000747805.2. Taxonomy (NCBI): domain Eukaryota; kingdom Metazoa; phylum Chordata; class Aves; order Apodiformes; family Apodidae; genus Chaetura; species Chaetura pelagica. The sequence continues at coordinate 4,069,884 of NW_009954555.1, forward strand.
CTTTCAGTACACTCTGGAGTTCTGATTGGAGAAGCATAATTGGAATCTCTTCTCTCATTAAGCAAAAAGTGACCTGGGTGACTTGCTGAATGTAAATGTTTCTGTTCCCTCTGTAGTGAGAGCTGTTGTGGTGTTTGAAGTTTCCCATAATATGGAACAAGTCTTGTAGCCTTTGGACTGGCTTTATGTGCAAAATGGCATCAGTGAAGGTACCTGTGAGCTAGCAGGACACCTTAGACCTCACTGACAGTCCTTGATGTGACCCCAAGGAATGCAAGGATGCATGCTGGATCATGGCTTGATACTTTCCTTTTTTTCCCCTCTCCTGTGACTAGTATGGGCCAGGCTGTGGAGAAGAGAACTTGAAGCTAGGATATGTGAGCTTTTTTTCCTGACTCTGCCACCAATTTCAAGTATAACTATGGGTCCATATCCCATCTGTAAAGTGTTCTTGCGTTCTTTAAAGTACTCAAGGTTTCCAGAGCTGGAAGATAACATCTGTACTTAGAGCATTTACAAACTTGTAAGTGAATTGGTTATGTGCTGACCCTTAGTTAAGTTTGAAAGCAACAGCTAACTATTAAATTCATTCTGCTCCTACACAGCTGATGTCTCTCTAGCCAAAGGCATGTCAGGATAGATTAGACTTAAACCTTTTGATCTGTTTTCAGAGCACAGAAAGGGCAAGTTCCAGGCTGAAAACTGACAGGAGTGCAATGTTGACTGCTCTGAAAGCCTAAAGGGGAATCTGAAAGTTGGTAGGACGAGCTATCAAGGCTCATCAGGGATTCAGCAGGTTTTGTGCTCCAGCTTGCTCTGTGCTGGAGTCTGAAGTAGCTACTTTTCATTTTGAAAATGTAGAGAAAGTTGTGTTCCTAACTCCAGTGATTTGTAATCCTGCTGTGTCACCACTGCTAAGGGTACCAGAGTCTGAATACCTGTGAACAGCCATACCACAGAACCACAGCACTGTGTGTTCTCCAACGCATTCAACTACATGCCTACCAGCAGGACATCTGTGTTAATAACTCTTGATTCTTTTACTCCTGCAGTAATGTCAGTCTTCTAATTTTGAATTATTTTTTTTTTTTGGGGGGGGGAGGGAACTTACTGCCATTCTGATCAGACAATGCAATTGTTTAAATAGATTGGAGGACTGTGAACTTTTAAGTGATTTAACCCATATTTTCATGGTAAATGAAACTCTGCTGTTGAGGAAAAAGTGGATTCTCATCAGCCTCAGCTACTAAGCTTGAATTTCAAAGCTTGAGGCAGCAATCTGCAAACTGTCAGGTCCAATTAAAGCAAATGGCTGGAGCTGTTTTTCTCCCTCCTGGAGAGAACACAGTTCATCAAAAGCCAGAAGGAAATTTCATCGGGCTCATGAGCAATTATCCTGTGGGATGTAATAAGAGATCCACTAGATGCCCAGTGTGAACTTTCACTCATAATCACTCTTAATTGTCCAGTGGGCAGATGAGCACTGATGTCACCAATTTAGAGCCCAAGGTTTTTATTCAGTAGATGCTGGTAGAGAGAACTTGTTCTTTTATAGAGTTTGACTGATGTTGACTTGTAAATCTGAATTTTGAACATACTTGACCTTGCAAAAGATGTTCCACCTTTCTGTGTGCTGTGGGTTAACCCAGGTGGGCACCACACAGCTGCTCACTCACTTCTGCCCCAGTGGTGTAGGGAAGAGAACGGAAGGGTAAAATTGAGAAAGCAGGACTTCATCAGGTGGAACAGTTGTTTGGGAAGACACACTCCATTACTTCAGACATCCTCCCTTCCTTTTTTTTTTGCCCCAGCTTTTATTGCTGAGCATGAAGTCACGTGGGACATGCCTTTGGTCAGTTGTACACTGGTACACTACAACTTCTGTGGTCGAAGCTTGTGACAGCTGTTTATTTTTGGCTGACTGGTGGTGTTTCCAGAAGGCTGTATTTGCATTTATATGGTTTAAAGCAAATATTGACCTACTGTGCAATCCGGTTTATTTCATTGGTCTACTCCATTAGTTAGTACTAAGCTGATTAATTAAAAATACTAGTGATTTCTTTGCTTCTGGCAGATCATGTGGCTGATACTGTCACTTTCTGTTTAATTTATTTTGCTAGTTGTCACTGATAAAAGTCCCTATTTGGTCGATAGAACTTGGTGACAAAGCCAGTTTGGATTGAGGCTATGCAGTGTTGAATAAAGTGAGAATTGAAGGTTCAAGGCCAACTCAGTTCTGATTTGACAGCTGCAGAAAATACAAGCTACAAGTAGACTTACCTAAGGAGAGCTCATCTTTGGCTGCATTTTCATGAAACAGCTAGCTCAGTTGGCTCTGTGTCCACTGTTAGGTACTGCCATACTCACACATAACAAACCTGAAAAGATAAGATGTCTTACTTCTCTATTCTTTCACCTTTAGGATCTCTTCTGAGCTTGTCTGCCATTTTTTTAGGAAACCACAATGCTGGTGGTCAAGCTTTTTAGAAGGGTTTTTACAAAGCTACTGTTATTGAATATTAATAAATATAATAGGCTTCTTTCAAGCCTATGGTTGTTAAAAGGTAAAATAATAGATAATAAGCTGGCATGATAATCACAGAAAGTGTGGTTCCTATGACTTGTAAGGGAAGGAAATGTTCCCCTCTCACCATAACCAATCAGTGCTAGAATGCAGTCAGTGTGAATTCAATGTAAAATTCTGTTTAGACAAAACAGATCAATGGGGTGGCATTTGTAAAGGACAAGTGTTGATTGTAGAGATAAAATGCACTCATGGCACCATCTTTTAAGTTATTTTTAGCATTTCCTGACTGTGTGTCCCAGTATTTCAGGATGTGTGCCTGCTCTTACACAGGGCTGAAATGACAAGATATTAATCCCTGAGGAAAGGCATATTAATCACCTGCTACATTCTGTTTATATAATAGATTTAAATGTACTTTGAGAGCAGGTGGGGTATGGGGCATGGAAATGGTTTAACTTCATGCAGGTTTTTTCTTGATTGATCTAACAGAGGCAGCTGCCCCATTTCTAATTCATTTCTGCTGAGAGTCATTTGTCAGTAAGAATGGCTTCATTTATCTGCTATTGATATTTAACCCACAGAAACATCATCTGCTTTTCTTTCCTCCTCTGTGCCAGTGATGCCATTTTGCAAAATGTAGATTAAACAGAAATCCTGACTGCACAAGAAAATATAAAGCAAAGTATAATTGAAATGTTGTGCCTTTGCACTGAAGTACTGAATTATTGACTTCAACCAATTCTGCAAATCTTTTTGGTGAGCCGAGGGGGCAAATCCCATGGGTTTAGTCTAATTTCTGGTGGTCAAATTTGTCACATAGTAGCTGAGATGGTTGTTACTCATCTACCTTAAAAGCTCTGCTAATGCTGGGAACTAAGTAAGAGACCACGTGAGTTAAAGAGCAGATGATGATAAACTCAGTTCTGAAGAAATGGGAGAGAAATAAGTATCTCCATGGGAGAACTTTTGGGCCCAATACAAAGGGACTGTGTGGAAAGCCAGACAAGGAGAAAGACTTGCAAGGGGCAGAGCTGGGTATTGAACTGGTGTGGATTGGAGTTGAGATAATCAAATGCCATGGGACAGGCAAAGTCTGCAGGCAGAGACCCTGCTTGGAACCGGAGTTGGAGTGCAGGGAGTTGAGGTGTATGTGGAGGCAGGGAGGGCCTGCTGGGCTCGAAATCCCACAGGGAGCACAGCATTCTGATCAGACAATGCAATTGTTTAAATAGATTGGAGGACTGTGAACTTTTAAGTGATTTAACCCATATTTTCATGGTAAATGAAACTCTGCTGTTGAGGAAAAAGTGGATTCTCATCAGCCTCAGCTACTAAGCTTGAATTTCAAAGCTTGAGGCAACTGCCATTCTGATCAGACAATGCAATTGTTTAAATAGATTGGAGGACTGTGAACTTTTAAGTGATTTAACCCATATTTTCATGGTAAATGAAACTCTGCTGTTGAGGAAAAAGTGGATTCTCATCAGCCTCAGCTACTAAGCTTGAATTTCAAAGCTTGAGGCAGCAATCTGCAAACTGTCAGGTCCAATTAAAGCAAATGGCTGGAGCTGTTTTTCTCCCTCCTGGAGAGAACACAGTTCATCAAAAGCCAGAAGGAAATTTCATCGGGCTCATGAGCAATTATCCTGTGGGATGTAATAAGAGATCCACTAGATGCCCAGTGTGAACTTTCACTCATAATCACTCTTAATTGTCCAGTGGGCAGATGAGCACTGATGTCACCAATTTAGAGCCCAAGGTTTTTATTCAGTAGATGCTGGTAGAGAGAACTTGTTCTTTTATAGAGTTTGACTGATGTTGACTTGTAAATCTGAATTTTGAACATACTTGACCTTGCAAAAGATGTTCCACCTTTCTGTGTGCTGTGGGTTAACCCAGGTGGGCACCACACAGCTGCTCACTCACTTCTCCCTCAGTGGTGAAAAGCCAGAAGGAAATTTCATCGGGCTCATGAGCAATTATCCTGTGGGATGTAATAAGAGATCCACTAGATGCCCAGTGTGAACTTTCACTCATAATCACTCTTAATTGTCCAGTGGGCAGATGAGCACTGATGTCACCAATTTAGAGCCCAAGGTTTTTATTCAGTAGATGCTGGTAGAGAGAACTTGTTCTTTTATAGAGTTTGACTGATGTTGACTTGTAAATCTGAATTTTGAACATACTTGACCTTGCAAAAGATGTTCCACCTTTCTGTGTGCTGTGGGTTAACCCAGGTGGGCACCACACAGCTGCTCACTCACTTCTGCCCCAGTGGTTTAGGGAAGAGAACGGAAGGGTAAAATTGAGAAAGCAGGACTTCATCAGGTGGAACAGTTGTTTGGGAAGACACACTCCATTACTTCAGACATCCTCCCTTCCTTTTTTTTTTGCCCCAGCTTTTATTGCTGAGCATGAAGTCACGTGGGACATGCCTTTGGTCAGTTGTACACTGGTACACTACAACTTCTGTGGTCGAAGCTTGTGACAGCTGTTTATTTTTGGCTGACTGGTGGTGTTTCCAGAAGGCTGTATTTGCATTTATATGGTTTAAAGCAAATATTGACCTACTGTGCAATCCGGTTTATTTCATTGGTCTACTCCATTAGTTAGTACTAAGCTGATTAATTAAAAATACTAGTGATTTCTTTGCTTCTGGCAGATCATGTGGCTGATACTGTCACTTTCTGTTTAATTTATTTTGCTAGTTGTCACTGATAAAAGTCCCTATTTGGTCGATAGAACTTGGTGACAAAGCCAGTTTGGATTGAGGCTATGCAGTGTTGAATAAAGCGAGAATTGAAGGTTCAAGGCCAACTCAGTTCTGATTTGACAGCTGCAGAAAATACAAGCTACAAGTAGACTTACCTAAGGAGAGCTCATCTTTGGCTGCATTTTCATGAAACAGCTAGCTCAGTTGGCTCTGTGTCCACTGTTAGGTACTGCCATACTCACACATAACAAACCTGAAAAGATAAGATGTCTTACTTCTCTATTCTTTCACCTTTAGGATCTCTTCTGAGCTTGTCTGCCATTTTTTTAGGAAACCACAATGCTGGTGGTCAAGCTTTTTAGAAGGGTTTTTACAAAGCTACTGTTATTGAATATTAATAAATATAATAGGCTTCTTTCAAGCCTATGGTTGTTAAAAGGTAAAATAATAGATAATAAGCTGGCATGATAATCACAGAAAGTGTGGTTCCTATGACTTGTAAGGGAAGGAAATGTTCCCCTCTCACCATAACCAATCAGTGCTAGAATGCAGTCAGTGTGAATTCAATGTAAAATTCTGTTTAGACAAAACAGATCAATGGGGTGGCATTTGTAAAGGACAAGTGTTGATTGTAGAGATAAAATGCACTCATGGCACCATCTTTTAAGTTATTTTTAGCATTTCCTGACTGTGTGTCCCAGTATTTCAGGATGTGTGCCTGCTCTTACACAGGGCTGAAATGACAAGATATTAATCCCTGAGGAAAGGCATATTAATCACCTGCTACATTCTGTTTATATAATAGATTTAAATGTACTTTGAGAGCAGGTGGGGTATGGGGCATGGAAATGGTTTAACTTCATGCAGGTTTTTTCTTGATTGATCTAACAGAGGCAGCTGCCCCATTTCTAATTCATTTCTGCTGAGAGTCATTTGTCAGTAAGAATGGCTTCATTTATCTGCTATTGATATTTAACCCACAGAAACATCATCTGCTTTTCTTTCCTCCTCTGTGCCAGTGATGCCATTTTGCAAAATGTAGATTAAACAGAAATCCTGACTGCACAAGAAAATATAAAGCAAAGTATAATTGAAATGTTGTGCCTTTGCACTGAAGTACTGAATTATTGACTTCAACCAATTCTGCAAATCTTTTTGGTGAGCCGAGGGGGCAAATCCCATGGGTTTAGTCTAATTTCTGGTGGTCAAATTTGTCACATAGTAGCTGAGATGGTTGTTACTCATCTACCTTAAAAGCTCTGCTAATGCTGGGAACTAAGTAAGAGACCACGTGAGTTAAAGAGCAGATGATGATAAACTCAGTTCTGAAGAAATGGGAGAGAAATAAGTATCTCCATGGGAGAACTTTTGGGCCCAATACAAAGGGACTGTGTGGAAAGCCAGACAAGGAGAAAGACTTGCAAGGGGCAGAGCTGGGTATTGAACTGGTGTGGATTGGAGTTGAGATAATCAAATGCCATGGGACAGGCAAAGTCTGCAGGCAGAGACCCTGCTTGGAACCGGAGTTGGAGTGCAGGGAGTTGAGGTGTATGTGGAGGCAGGGAGGGCCTGCTGGGCTCGAAATCCCACAGGGAGCACAGCTGGAGCACCCAGCACAGCTGGAGCCTGCAGCACTACTGGCAGCAGTGAGGGCTGAGGGCTCCCTATCTCACCTGGGGGCCAGGAGGGGACAGACAGACCCTGCAAGGTGTTCCTTATAGGGTGGTAAGTAAAAAAGGATTATTTACCATGTGTCTTGCTGCTTTTCTGGTATGCTTTCATTTAACAGTGAATATGTTTGTACGAATGGTGTGTATCCTTGAGAGAAGTCACAGCGCATCCTGTTAGTGACAGCACATGCATGTCTCCACTGCTGTGCTGTCCTGGGGTCTTGCTGTTTGCTGAGGAGAAAACAAAGTGAAGGGTAAGTCTGAATTTGAGCTTATTGGCATGAATACTAGCTTTGGTAATTAACTGCAGCTTTGAGCCTTGGCCAGAGGTATTTGATCCTGGTTGTTGTCTATTATTAAATAATACAGTATTTATTTCTGTTTCGCAGGTAGGGAAACTGGGGTAGGGAACAATACTATATTGTGTAGATAAGCATCAGCCAGGCATTTAATCACTCAACTTGTGTTGGTTTCACAGAAACTCTGCTTGTGTTAGGAAAGGGAAAAAAACCCTGTCAAGCCATATTTCTGTAGGGCAAGTGCCCCCAGGAGCAGTGCAGAAAGCAGCACTGTTAAAACCCTGTAGCATTGCCACGGCACAAGCTCTTGAGCCAATGTGAGCTGACTTCACTGAGCCACTGTACCTGACTTGTTTGGACCTCTGTTGATGTTCCCAGTGCAAGGACCTTCAAAAGTGAATCTTGAAACTTTACAGTAGAGGCAGCTGATCAATCCAAATATTGGCTTGCTTGATATGACTTTTTAAAGGCACTGTGTCCCTGAAGTTCCCTTGGAAGCAAGCAGTTAGAATGTGGTATATGTGTGTATGGTAAGGGCTTAGAATAAGATACTTGGAGTGACTAAGAACCACTTTGGCAGCTTAATAATATAGAATGGTTGAAGAAACTGCTCCTGACTGAGGCAGGTGCCTCTCTGCTGCCTGCTTTAGTTGGGAACAGATGTTTTTGACCCCTCATTTGAGCTGCAGATCTTTACTCTTGTGTAGAATCCCACTACAATGAACAGGCAGGCCAGCAGGACCACCACCAGCGTCCTTTGGCATCTCCTGCAGAATAAACATCACTCTGCTTGTGCTGCAGTGACATTGTTGGGGATTTCTGCTGTTGCAGGCAGTCTTGGCGATGTGCTCAGTTCCAGGCTGTCTGTGCTAGATGTCTGTAAACATTTTATGAGGTTTGCCCATCTGTATTGGGATCAAGGAAGGATAAAGCAAGTGACGTTTGTCTTGACAGAGCTTACTGGCTTGCGGCTGTTCTGCTGATGTCAAGTGAATATTGTCTTATGCAGTGCCCTGGCTCTGCTTGGTGTGTTCACCTCTCCCTGGGAGAGATGAGTTGAGGATCAAATACCAAAGCACAATTCCACTCATTTGCTATTAAAATTTAATTTGCTAATAAAATTCACAGCTGGAACGTCCCTGCAATACCTTTGTTCTGCTTGTCAGGTCCTCATGAGCACTGCTCTAATCAGCACTGATCCGAAAGGATCATTGTGCATTTCATTGATCCCTGTAAATGTCTGCATTCATTTCAGCTGGTGACTGCCATTTGCAACTATTGATTGCAATGGCTCTGTTAACTACACTCTGTTTTCCTAATCCTTTCAGTGCTTTCTTTTGCTTTTCAATGGAAGAATCTAATCTACATTAATTTTCTGTCCTACTGGTTTATTCTGTCTTCATTCTTTCACAGAAAGACTGTAGAAGTAGCAGAGATGTAAGCTAACTCCCAGTCTGCTAAAGTTAATTTAATAATCTCAGCCCTGTGTGTAGTTCTTCCTGTGCTGGTTTATTCACTATTTGTATAAGGGGGGGAGTCTCAGAAGACAGGCTGTAAAACTCTTTAGATCCTCTTGTAATTAAAATAAGCTTCTTTTCTCATGTCCAAATTGTGCTGAGGATTCCAAAGCTTAATTCTGTTGTTTATTGCAGTGTGCCATGTGCAAGAGGTCATGTGGAAGAATGGGTTTATAGCTCCTGAGTAGTATCCAAGGGGCAGCCTGAACACTATTTGTTGAATAAACAAATACTGTTTCAATAAACGTTCATCTGCCTGTTTTTGTCAGGCAGAGGACAGAGTGTTTTCTCCTCTTGGTAATGTTATGTATTTTCTGTCCCTGAATGGTAATTTATGGGGGAAATTTTTGCCTCCTGTGACGTGTGCCCAGGATTCCCCAAGGTGAAGGTCTGGCCCTCAGCTGGCAGCCTGGAGCCCTGTTCCTGTGATCCCCGTTCCACAGCCCTGCAGGATTCATATCCACAGAAATACTGACGGTCACTGCGGTCGGTCTTCAGGCTATCTGACCTAGCCGTGTGTGTCTGCAGCTGGAGAGCGGGGCTGGGAGGCTCCCGAGCTGGCTGGAGCAGCGGGGCTGGGAGGCTCCCGAGCTGGCTGGAGCAGCGGGCGGCTCCTCGCTCGCTATCGCCCCGGTGCAGATGCGGAGGGAGCAGCTTCCAGCCCTCGGCTCCGGAAAGGAAACGCGGCTGTTATCTCTGCTCCGGGCTGCGGAAACGGGTGGTTCTAGCTCCCCCG
>NW_009954555.1:4079581-4096440 GCF_000747805.2 Chaetura pelagica
GCCGGTCCTCCGGCTCCCGGGGGCCCAGCGAGCCTCCCGCCTGGGCTCGGCTGGCAGCAGGGCTTCCTCTGCCCCAACCTACCTGAGCTGGCTCCAGAGGATCGGGTTGGGTCAGTTTGAGGGGTTTTGTAGCCCGCGTGTGCTTTGTGTTCCTTGGATTATGGGCAGTGTTGGCTCTTTGGTGGGTGTGGGATGCTGTGGGTCTTCAGTTATTAGAGATGTACTATCCAAAATAACAGACTGTACCTGAGGAGAAGGAAGAGTCAAAAAGAATGGAAATAGTAAGACATGGAGGATGATCTTAGTTTCAAAAATGTTTAACGTAAATAATTCCTTCTTTTGTGGCTGATGAATTAACAGCTGGGGAAGCTGAGCATTCCAGGCTGAGGTGAGTGCAGAAAGGACCCTGTAATAAAAGTTCTGCTGCAGCCATCTCCATGTGCATTCACAAAGGATGTTCAGAAACTAGAGGAATATCAAAGTTGGAGCTTTGCAAAGCTTGTGCAAGCTCTTTTGAACAACTGTGGGATTTGCATCTGCCATAGCACTTAAGGAAGCATCCTTAGGATAGGCAAAGCTCTCTGAGGTGGAGTAATTCACTGGAGAAGTCAATTCCAACTGCAATATATGCCTAAAGGAAAAGAAAAAAGCTGCTTAAAAAAAAACAACAAACAAAAACAACAAACAAAATCACCTTCATTTTCCTCTGTTTGCTATACTGTTTAAATAACTTGATAACCAAGTTCCATGCACTGATGTTGTCCATCTGCTTACACCACTGTTGGGTTCTGTTTACTGTGTACCCAGGACAGCAGCAACCTTTGCCTCTTAGGAGATGGATGTTAGGTTGCCTCTGGAGCACCTTCTATCAACAGCACAGTTTGAATAATGGCAGAAAGCTACAACAATTATTACAACTAAAATGTTGTGGACTGAAGGTGCTAAAGTATTTTCCCTGTCTTCCCAGTTAAGTATTACTGGGATTTCCTAAGAATGCACTGGTAGATTACACCTGGGCTGGTCTTTCCTGTGTCACAGTAGATGAGGTCAGAATGGTAGGTCAGGATTAAGAAATATGCTTGTGTATTATAATGGATTATTTATTCATAGTTACTTTAAACTCCCATGGGAAACTGATGTTTTTTCTGCAAATCAATTCTGGCAGCTGTACCTCTCCTTCCCTGGAATAATTATGACCCAGACAGCATTGAGGGAGGAGTATTTGCTTCATTCCAACTGCAATATATGCCTAAAGGAAAAGAAAAAAGCTGCTTAAAAAAAAACAACAAACAAAAACAACAAACAAAATCACCTTCATTTTCCTCTGTTTGCTATACTGTTTAAATAACTTGATAACCAAGTTCCATGCACTGATGTTGTCCATCTGCTTACACCACTGTTGGGTTCTGTTTACTGTGTACCCAGGACAGCAGCAACCTTTGCCTCTTAGGAGATGGATGTTAGGTTGCCTCTGGAGCACCTTCTATCAACAGCACAGTTTGAATAATGGCAGAAAGCTACAACAATTATTACAACTAAAATGTTGTGGACTGAAGGTGCTAAAGTATTTTCCCTGTCTTCCCAGTTAAGTATTACTGGGATTTCCTAAGAATGCACTGGTAGATTACACCTGGGCTGGTCTTTCCTGTGTCACAGTAGATGAGGTCAGAATGGTAGGTCAGGATTAAGAAATATGCTTGTGTATTATAATGGATTATTTATTCATAGTTACTTTAAACTCCCATGGGAAACTGATGTTTTTTCTGCAAATCAATTCTGGCAGCTGTACCTCTCCTTCCCTGGAATAATTATGACCCAGACAGCATTGAGGGAGGAGTATTTGCTTCAGTGAGTGAAACATTTCCACTTAGGAAGTAAATAATACTGATCTCTGTCAAGGTTCAAACTGCATGAGCATTGTAATTCATCTCCTAAAGACTGGTTCTTTACTCTTGTAATACATCCATCCCTGCAGATCAGACAGGAATGCAGAATGCATTTGGTCCCTTCTTGTGTGGAAAATGGAGCATTCACATTAAGAAGACAGTCTTCAGATCAGAGAGCGAGGGATTGCAGGAAGGTCATTGCAGCACAGACAACTCCATTAACTGGTACTCAGCATCACGAGTGTGCAGTTGAACAGTGTGCAGCTCCATAGCTTCCTGGAGCTGTGGGATGGGTACATGTGTAGCTCCTTGGTGAGTCGTAGGGACCTGCAGAACCGCGGGAAGCTTGATGCCTGTCGCAGCAGTAAAAGTCTTTCCGTCTGGATCCAGCTTATCTTGGGTTGCTGATTAGATGGAGTTTTGTCCTTGCAACTTGGTACCTGTGATACTGACCTGTGATCTGATTGCTGTCTATAGGCAGGTCTGCAGCAAGATGTCTGATGTTGGCATGTCGTATTTCATCCATAGGTAAATTCCCAGAGCAGTGTCATAATGGGAGTCTCCAGGACTCTTCCTACAGAGTCTTCGTGTAGCTTTTGGTTTTCACTGGCAGTTTGAAGAAGAGATCTCTGTAGCATTCCCTTCAGAAAACTAGTGGGAAGGCGCACAGAGAAAGTGTGGGTTTCCCTGTGTGTGGGTCACACATTTGTAGGACCAAGGCAGTTCTGCCCTGAGGTTGCTAGTCTGCTGTTTGACTGCTCTGCTGAGCATGTGTCACGATACACAGTATGTCAGCCTGCTCTGCTGTTTTCAGGTAGCAAGGGATTGTCCTCCTTTTTACTGCAGTGACTTAAAGTTTATGGGTTTGTGGTGCAGCCTGGAATATTCTTCTGTGATGAATAATTTTTGAAACTGGCATTGCCTTCCTTGAAATGCCAAGAGTTCTGAAGGCTGTGATGTTTCATTCATTCCTGCAGAGAGGGAAATGGTCCACTGAACTAGCATAGAACTCTTAAGGCTGGGAGGTGGCACTGTCTACACCTGAACAACCCTATGGTATTTGTTGTTTCCCTCCCTAAGTGTGCATTTCCATTTCCCACTACTTCCCCTCACCTTGTTGTTTCTAAGGAAAAGCCATATAGCAATAATTTAACTGTGTATCTTTTGTACCTTTGTATTGTTGAATGTTTCCATTTGTTTTCTGAGCAGTGGGCTTGTCTGTCTTGACTGGTTGATAGCAGCCTTTTATAAAACGAGTTCCACCTCTTAGTTAAAGCAATAAATTGTCTTTTATTCATCTCATCTGGAGGAAGAAGGGATCATACAAATGTCATTAGGCTCTGCAATGCTTTCTGAAAAGGATATTCTTTATTTTTTATTATTTCTGCTTTCATAAGGACAACAAACACTAGTGTACCTTAAACTCAGCAATGTTACATCTACCTCCACAAAGGAAGTCTAAGTGAAAGTGTCATTCAAGGCATTTTTTAGTGATGATTAGAAGGAAAGATGACATGATGTTCACAAGGACATTTGTTTTTGATGTTGCTCTTGTGTGACTGGTGTTTGGATGTCACCACGATGCACAGCAGGAAAAGTCTAAAGCTAGAGAGATGCTAAAGCTGAACAGAAATCAGGCTCTTTCTGCATAATTTTGCATCAAACTACTCCTCCATACATTTAAAAGGGGGTGTTTGACTGGAGGAAGAGTTTATTTTTAGGCCTCAGTGGTTTCAGTCGCTTATTGGTAGGTGGTAGTGTTAACAGCATGTCACATGGATGGCACAGAGCTGCTCCTGTTGCAGTGTCTGAGTACACATCCTATTAACTTGTCAGCTAAACCAGGTTTGTCAGCCTGGTTTGAACTGGCCCAGGGTCATGGCAGTTGGTAAGGTTTGCTCTACTTTTAGAATTTGCACTATTTGGCCCTTGGCATTCTGTTGTTTTTTTTCAAATTTTGAAAAAGTTTTGATGTTGTGGATAGATTGAGAGAAAGAGGGAGTCCCCAGGGATGCCCAAAGAAAAAGGTTGCTACAGGAGATTTTTCCAGAAGTCAGACCAGCAGCTTGACCCGAAATATTGAGAGCCCCTGTCTTCTTGTTCTGGTAGAGACATAGACTAGGCTTTTACCATCTATTTGATTTAATTCAAAGCTGTGGATGTGCTGCATCCATGTGGTGTTCACCTCATTTACCAACTGTCATGGCAACAGTTTGAATGGTCATCCCAGGCTTTTACTGATCCCAGAACAAAATCTGCAGTGCTTATTGCAGGTTAGCAGTAACCCTTCCCTGTTCCTGCCATGGCCTCCATTGATAAACAGCAGCAAAAGATTGACATGTCTCTGGCATTGGCACCTTTTAAAAATCTGCTATTACTTTTGGAAAACAGACTAACATTTCTTTAATATGCATCTTTAAACTTCCTGTATCCCCAAATCAAAACCAAAACTAACTTTATGGGCAATTGAAACTCAACACTGCAGTGTTATGTGGTAAGTGTATATGAGGAGTCTTCCTGAGAAATAGACTATATAGACTTCTTGTTGCTAAAGCAGTGCTGGCGTTTTCCTGCACATTTCTTACAACTCTATTTACTGGGCATTTTTTTTTCTGTTTCCATTCTGTTTCTAGCAGCTGTTGCACATATTCCTGAGTTTGAAATCAAGGGTTGGTATTGAAGTTTTGTAAAGACTTCTTGCTCAGTTCTCTTCCCTCATACTCTGTGCTCTGGAATAAGTCTTTTGGACACGCAGATGTTTCTGTGCCTTGGAAGTCTGGCTAGTTAGTGTATCCTTGCCATTGGTGCTAAAGCTGTGAGCATTCCTGTTTTAAATCAAGCACAGATTTATCTACTCAGCAGGTCAGGCCTCTTCTGTAGCCAGGTCATTCTGGGGAAAATGGGATGTGTTGAGTGGCATCACTCAATGGTATGTTGTCTTATTAGGTGTGCTGAACATGCTGCTGACGATGCTGAGGGTGTTGCTGATGATACTGCCTGACTCCAAGACCCCTCACGTGGAAGGATTTTAGGGGTTGCCTTGCAGATCAATGGACGTGGACCCCTATGCCAGCATGCAGGTTGGGATGCGGGTAGTTCGTGGAGTGGACTGGAAGTGGGGCAACCAGGACAACGGTGAAGGGAATGTTGGGACTGTGGTGGAGATTGGTCGGACAGGCAGCCCAACCACTCCAGATAAGACTGTGGTCGTGCAGTGGGATCAAGGCAACAGAACCAATTACCGCACTGGATTCCAAGGGGCTTACGACCTTCTTCTGTATGATAATGCACAAATAGGTAAGAAGGGTTGGATTCTGCCATGACTTTTAGGATGGGAGTCTCTTAAGCCAGGAGATGGATACTTTATATTCCACATCTCACTTCCTATTATATCACTGCACCATCCTCAATACACACACAGCACAGGACTTTTTTTCCTCAGGATGTAGAGAGCGTGGTCAGCCTAGTTTCCCTGGGTTTTGTGCAGATCTGAGTTCCTTTGCTTTTGTTCTCCCAGGTGTCCGTCACCCTAACATCATCTGTGACTGCTGCAAGAAGCACGGCATCCGGGGGATGCGGTGGAAGTGCAAGATGTGCTTTGACTATGACTTGTGCACCCAGTGCTACATGAACAACAAGCACGACCTCTCCCACTCCTTCGAACGCTACGAGACGGCGCATTCCCAGCCGTAAGTGCTGCATGGGGGCAGTCCAGATAGCCAGACTGGGACTTACAGGTCACTGCTCTCTAGCAGTGGTCTCCAGAATGAGGTTTGCATGCCTCAGGGGGTGTGTGAGATGATCCATTGAGGTACAGGAATAACATACTAGAACCTCACTAGTACATGGCCGTAAAATTTATTTAAAAATAAACCTACCTATATTGAGGGGTGCTCAGCATTTTTTTACTGAAAGTGTTGGGGATCACTGTTCTATAGAACAGTGTAAGGCTGGATATGGCACTTCAATGGAGCTGTTTAAAAAAAGACAGCAAATAGAAATCAGCAGAATTTTCTGAGAAATTAAATTAAGGTGAAAATTCGGAATGTTTGTCTGCTCTGGTTTTTCTTTTCCTCCCCCCCTAATTTAATAATTTTTTAGACATGCTTTGCTGTTTGCTGTTCTCTGATAGCTGAGTGGTCACAGGGAGGCTGATGGGAATCTCGCACTCCCAAACAGTTGATTTCTTCTCAGGTTCTCTGCTGTTGACTGAAGAACATCTTCTTAGTTGCTCTGTACTCTGCATGTTAGCATTACTGGAAATGACTGCTACACTGATGCCTGTGGAAGAGTATCCACGATTTTGTGCCAAAAGATAGAGGTCTGTTCTCCTGTCATGAGGAAGAACTGAGAAAGTCTCAACACTAATTTAATTTGTGCCTCATAAGATGGGCATGAAGGTGAATCTTGTAATCCTGTTGCCTTTAGAAAAAGTAGTAGGAACTGCAGTGCATGAATTTTGCGGAAGAGTTTTCATAAAGGGAGGTGCCAAACTGAAAGAGCTTTACTCAGACATGTTTTGCAGGGCAGGAGCAGGAAGAAGTAGCAGCACCTCTGCTTTAATGCAAATGTAATCCTGTTGTTGGTCCAGTGTCCCGTGGGTTCCTCTTCATTAAGAATTCATGTTCTGATTTTTAAAAAAATTAAAAAAAGAAACAAGGGGCATGGAGGGAGATCACCTTTGATTGATGCAATAGAGAGGATTTCTTTGGAATAACTGAGGTCTGAGCTGTAAAGACACACACTGCCTTAGGCAATGCAGCATCCTTTGCACAGAACAAAAACTGCGTATTTATGAGTCACTGGGACTATTGCTTCAATCCCTCATCTCAATTTTTTTTTCTTAATAAAGTAGAAGAGAAAACCTTTGGCAGTTCCCCAAGGACCAAAAAAACAAAAAAAAAGCTCTGTGTTTAAAGACATGGTGACTGCTGTGTGGGTTTGGGTTTGCTTGAGGTTTTGTTGCTACACACTGTTGTTTGAATGGCTGTGAAACACAGGATGAGTCTCTTCTAGAGGTCAGGATTCTCTCACCTCCTGGCAGGGAATGAGTATCTTTTGGTTGTTTACAGGGAGCCCCAAGCACAGCAGTGTGTTGCTCTGAAGTCCCAGGCAAAGCCCACTGGAGTGTTAATTAGTCAAAAAGCTTGTAAGAGAAGTGGATGGAGAGACAGCCCACCAAATCTGACAGGATCCCATAATCTTGGTTTTGCATAATGAAGGAGGGACTACTTATATATTTATAAGCTTACATCAGTGGGATCAAATGTAGAACCATGAAATGCAGCTGTCACTGCAACTGTCTCTTTAACTGAAGTCCAAGAGCTGGGAGTTCCCAATTCCTCCATGGCCTCCACTGGAGAGCATCACCATGCTCCATCTTGCAACTCCTGCCATTGCTGATCCTTCCCCAGAGGAAGTGGGGCCTGTGCTAGGAGAACTATGGAGCTGGCAGTGGGATGTCTGTGCAGTAAATGGCTCCCACCTGCACTGCTGATGCCAGACCCACCACATGGCACCCGTGCAGCTCAGCCTGGGCAAGGCTAACACATGGCAGTTTGTAGCAGCTCACTAATCCTAGGATTTAGGAGGCCTTAAGCCCAGACAGTCACTGCAGAGGGTTCCCAATCAGTTTTCTAAAGAGGCTTTGATGACACCTTTTCCTGAAAGCTATTTCAGGTCGTAATGACCTGAGTTTGACCCTCTGGTGGCATGAAGTACTGGTAATTTTATATTTCACCATTTGGAGTAGTCTCTTCATGACATTTGCCTATTGCTGGTATTTTTACTTGGTCTTGTTTGGTTTGTATTTTAGAGGAGAGGCTGTCATCCTTGGTTTAAAAGCTTGGACACAGCTCATTTTCACTGAAGGCCTTTTTTCTCAATCATGGATCCATTTGCCAAATATGTGCTTAGCAATTGGAAGATAAATCTGTGTGTGTAAGCAAGTTAGCGAAGCAAAACTCATCAGGTTTATGTTATGGCTGAAATAGGCATGCTGATGAGTTCTGCAAATAATCAAGTGTGAGATAATCTTCCTCTTGTACAAATATTGTTATTCTTACATTTGAGTGCCAAAGTAGCACTAGCATTTTGCTGCATCACCTTCTCAGTAGGGGTTGTGATGCATTTTACCCAGGCTATTATCTGCACCTCACCCACCAATAAATCACAACCTTAACAATTTTTCAAAAGTCCTATTTTGTTTCTGGAGAACAATGGAGTTGAAGGAGCTAGCAAACTATTCAGGGGAATCTTTTGTGTAATCAAGCATAAGAAATACAAATATTTTCTCACGTTGTGTTTTATATTGTAGTCAGAACAGAGTTATTTTCAACTATAATTCAGAAACCAGCTCTGTCTAGTCTAGTTACCAGTTGGATTTCTAAATCAGCTCCATTACAAGAACAAGTGCATGCTGTCGTTTTGGTATGCATGTGCAACACAGACCCATTCAAGGCAGCCTTAATAATCCAGCCTTCCATCTGTGCTTCTAATATTGTAAGCCTGGACTAATACAGCAGCTGAGTGACAATTGCTGGGTGTTTGATTACTAGGCAATAAAGGGGATGCAGGTTTATTTACTGTAGTAATCTCTTCAACATGTGTTATTTATGCAATGTCAGTTTAAGCTGTTAGATTACGAAATTTGGTAGTATTTTGAATCAAATCTGATTGTGTGATGATGTTTGTTTCCTAGCTTTTTTGAAATGCTCATTAAATTTAATAATTAAAATGATTCATTAATATGAATTAATTCTGTTCATGATTCAGTATACTTTTATTTGTTTTTTAAAAAACACAAAGATTTACCAGATAAACTACTTAACTGTACCTCCCTAAAAAAACCACACGTACATTGCAAGGGCACATCCCCACGCTAGGTCTTCCCTGATGTAATTTGGAATATTCTGTTTGAATTGTGGGACAGGGATTACATTTCAGTGATGTATTTTGTCTTTATCTTTTCTGGAATTACATGAGCAAAACTGTAAGCAAGAGAAATCCTTCACTAAAGCATCCTCAGCCTCTGTTTTGAACTAACAGTCTTGTTTAAAGGATGATAATGAGACATTTCACTTGCTGCTAAAGGCTGTATATAGACATTTCTGAGAGCATATGGAGAAACCCTCTGTCTGCAGTACAGTTTTGAGTTTTAGGTGCACACACACATTTTAGCTCACACTTAGTAGTCTTGGTCTGAAATCTTGCTCTTTGTGGCTTTCCAAAACTGAGCCTGATAGGACCTAGCAAAAGAGGAGGTTGGCAAAAAAAGATGGCAGGTGTCTGAGGGTAAAAGCATACAGTTGGTTTTGTGAAGAACAACACGGCAAGGAAGGATGGGATTGACAATGGAAATTCTTGGTCAAGACAGTTCCTGAAATAGGTTTCTGTGATCCTGATCCCTCACTTACTGGTGTCCTTGTCTTAGTCTGGTTCATGCTTGAGCAACCAGCATCCGCCTGCCATCTGTCAGAATTTCCTACCCTTATCCTTTCCTGGAAGTGTTTCAGTAAAAGCTTTGCTGGGGTCAGTGAGAGAACCTAGAATTCTGTGCGTCATTAAGGTCAGTTTTACCTGCAGTGTCTGTAAAGCCTTTATGTTGGCTTTTCTTGAGGCAGCCACTGTAGATCTTCATCCATCCTGGAAGGAGTGGGAGTTTGTATCCACTGTGAGCTGAGATTCTCGTTCACAGCTGTGCCTTTTCTGAAGAGATTAACACAATATTTATGACCTGCTACCTTGCAGGATGACTGTTCCTTCTGCTTTGCAGTCCCGTGCATTGTGCTTGTTTCTTCTGATAAGGATTTTCTGTGGTGGTGAAGCCTCTGTCTTGCAAAATATATTAATCTGTGCCTGGTATGAAGGGGCTCTGACTTTTGCAGGGCCTCAGATGACTACTGCCAATTAAAAGTAGTTTCTGTTTAAATGTGTCCAAGTCAGTTGGTTTGGGTCTCTACCTGTACAGCACAGGTGATGCTGTTTATTTTATTATTGCTCTCAGGGATGTTGAAGGCTGTGTGAGCACCTCAGTGACATTTCAGCACAGGCACAGCACAGGAGGGTGGTTCCCAGCGTGCTAGAGAGAGACATTCATTCTGTACAGTCCATGCTCCCAAGAGATTTCTGGACTCTATGGTAATTTAATATCATTGGAATTTGCAGAGCAGAAATGGCTGCAGAGTTTGGCTGTCATAATTAAAATTGTTATTAAAGGCAATATTGCAGTGATTAAATTTATCCCCAGGGTATTCTGGCAACACACTAATAGCTTTGGTTGTTATCCAGTATTTGGAGCAAAACATGTTGAATTAGATTAAAACCCAAGATGTTTTGGCTCAGGATATCTGGTTCTCACATCATTCCTCAGTGGTGCTGGTCAGCAGGGTGGTTCAAGACAAGGTCAAAACTTTGTGAGGCCAGGGAAGGAAGGCGGTTACAGTGCATTTAAGCAGAATGGGAGGGGGTGTTTGTTACACTTCTTTCTTCTATTTGGAAACTCAGCTTTCTGGACTGGTCAGCTTTGTTTTCCTGGTGTCTAGCCACAGATGTCGCTGCAAGTGACAGGTTGATGTGAGAGCTGCTGAGATGGGCAATGACTGCTGTTAAGATTATACAAAAGGGAAATCTTGCGAGGAAAGTAATGAATGGTGGTTATTTTGCTGTTTAACCACTTTACTTAAGCTTGGCTTGGTGCCTTATTTGACTATCACTGAAAATCTTTGCATTGCAAACCTCTTCCTTGTGAGAGCAGAGTTTGGAGAAGTATATTTTTATCACTTGGTCTCAGGGCGTGACCTTGACATCTTTGATAAAGTGTTAGAAATGCATTCAACAAAATCCAGTGAAAATAGCATGTTGTAGCTAAGCAGCTCCCAATGTAGTACACAAATCCATGCTGGTTTTAGAAGCCAGTGCAATAAAATGAATGCTGATCAGTGTTTCTTTTCTGCTGAGCTTTTTCCCAGCCAAGCCTTTTCCTACCCCTCTCTCATTATCTTCCCTTTCATAACAACTGCCAGCTTTGGTGGTGTTTAAAACAGACAAAATCTCAACAATTCAAAAAGTCTCCCTCCTGTTGAGCTGCAATCTGGATAATGAACACTCAACAGTGATAAGAACGTGTAAATAATCTCTCCCTCTTTCTAAATACATTAGATTGTAAAGCACAGGTGGAAGATCTGCTAACAAGTTAAGGAAGGTAAAAGACTTAGGCTTCTGATGGATAAGTAAACAGTACGTTCAGGCATAAGCTTTTTATCCTTCTGAGTCTCCACCTCTCTCTAGGTATTAGATGGAAAATAAGTAGTGTTCTGAGGTCAGCCCTACCCCCCGGAGCCTTCCCCTCCCCTTGCCCTGCAAACAGCTGCTGAACTTGGTTTGCTCTGTCAGGGCTGGGAGTTGCTCAGAGCCCGTCCAGGAGGTGCACAATTCAGGTATGGATTGTGGCACCTTCCCAGGCACCTAGAAAAGTGGATTGTACCCTGGGTGAGGAAAACAAACGGGTCTGTGAGGACTTTGGTGGCTTGGTGCCTCATGAGAAAGCTTTCTGCTAGGGACCAGAGGCTGGGAACAGCACACACAAGAGCAGCAGAGAAGCTGCTGTAACATTATGGGAATTGGAAGCTGCTTTAACAGGACGTCAGATCCCCTCTTTACTATCACGTAGGTATTTTTTTATTATTCTTAGGGTGGATCAGTGTGTATGCCTGTGGTGTGGATTGCAGGGCAGAGAGAGGAGTCTGTGTTATCCTGGAAACAGTCTAGTCACAACAGTGCTGGTCTAATCTCTGCTTTTCAGCAGGTGAACTGGGCTGTGCAGTCAGCACCTTTGGTTATGGACTGTGCTGAACTCCTTATGCCTTGGAGCTGGGAGACTGCCCGAGCCACAAAAGCTTTCATGCAGTGTACACCCTACTAATGTCCACTAGTATTGCCTTAACCTCACCGAGTTAGCCCAGTGTATTACTCAGTAGCTGTTTTTCTGCCACGAGTGGAACAGTGCCTCAGTATTCTTTCCTTTCTGGGAGACCAGCTTTTAGGATCAAAGCCCCTGTTCAGCTATTTTATTCTTTCACTTAGGTGCTTGTCAGAACTCAAGCTTTTTGTATGTTACTGTGGAACACTTGGTGCTTGTATGACAGATCTTGGTTGGAACAGAGCTTTATAAAGTGTGAATATTCAACAATAAATTCATTTGTTTTATCTTTGTTTTTTCCAGAGTCCTGGTGAGTCCTCGACAGAATTTGACTCGCATCACCCTAAAAGGGACTTTCCAGGGGGCAAAAGTAGTCCGTGGCCCTGACTGGGAGTGGGGCAACCAGGATGGTAAGCTTCTCTGAGATGTCCTGTTAAAAAAAGTTTGATCTTTTTTCTTTGGTTGTGTTTGGGGTTTTTTTGCCAGATTGCTAGTTGGAAATGCATCTGCTGAGCAGTAGCTTCTTGGGGAGCTGTTCTGATGATGCAGGTTGCTGGTATTTAATATTATTTGTTTTCTTGTATTTGTTTAAAAACATCAGTGACATGAACTGTATGCATTCATTCAGGGTGTGTGTGGCAAGTTTTGCTGCTTCTGTTTCACAGATATGAAAACTCATGGGAATCATCTTGTATAGAACTATAAATGTACACCATGTTGCAAGAAAATAAAGACCAATCTTTTCCTGAAAACCCTTCCATTCACAGTGGGAATAAGGTTTATCTGACATTGTGTACAGTATTCCTTTTTCCTTTGGAGTTCTTTGCTATATCCACATTTGGACACTTTTAAGAGAAATAATCTGTAGGGAGTGTTTCACATGGAGCATTAATGAAGACTTGTTTGCTGTGATTGCTGGAGAATGGTTTCTGATTTCTGTAGGAATTGTAACTTCAGGCTGAAAATGGAAAGGGACAAAAATGCCTTTTCTAGAGCTGCTCTTGGAGAATAATGACTGTCTAATTCACTGATATCAGTTTCTGTGTGGTGCTACAGGTTTAAGGAAACTTTACTGTCTATTTCTAATCCAGAGCCTTGTACACACTGTACTGCTTGTAGCTTCTTTTTTCCCTTAAAAATTAAAAGTCCAAAGGTTTCCATTGTGGTCTCCACCATTTATTGCAGGTCTGGGTTCAGTGGAGGACATTGATACTTGCAGAGTCTGAGAGCAAAAGAAGCTTATGCTCAGTTCAGCTTATCCATCCTTTTGAGTTCAGGTCAACATTTACATGTCTGAGACTTGCCTTGCTTGCAGTGATTGTGACCTGAAAGCAGTTTTATGTGTGAGGCAAGTGAGGAGGAACATGAGGCCAGCTCCTCTGGTCTGTAGTGAGCACTGACTTGTCCATCATGGAGCTGCCCCCATCCACAGCCATTTGCTCTTCTGAATTTAGCTTCCTCATAGTGCTAACACATCAACTCTATTTCCATTTAAGGAAGTAACATGTAAATAGTGGTAATAAATAACCTTGCAAACTCTCTAGTAGGGTCATGGTAAGTTTCTGTATTGATCATGTGGTCCTGTGTGTCTGGAAAGGGCAATAGCAGCTGCTTGAGGAATCTAAATGAAGGGCCTGTGTGTTTTTAGTATTCCTGCTGCTTGGAGCCCTTTGCAAAAATTAGCACTGACTGCAAAATTTGCCATTTGACCAAGGTTTTTTCTCAGTAGTGGTCAGGGTGGGCCCTGGCAGGTGAAGAGAAGTACCAGAACAAACTGTAATTGATGTTCTTCCACCACACCAGTGCTGGGGAGAGATTAAAGATCTTGGGTGAATTTTGAAATGCTGCTGTGTTTTTATCTTGCCACAGTGTGGTGCCATGACACTGTGTGGTGCCTCTCTAGGCAGTGTTCCTGTGCACCAGGAGAAATGGCTGCTTCTCCACAGAAATCAGCTTTTCCCTCTTTGTATTCCAACATAACTGGCTGGCTGGCTTTCAGTGAGGTTTAGTGTAGAGATTCTCTCCTAGCTGGTCAAACTGAGTTGTCTCATGGTTTAATTTCATCTGCTCCAGCCCCTGATTTTTGGCTCTGTCCCTACTCCTCTGTTGTGAACAGCTGGAGCAATGGAAAGGTTTTTCCATGTGTTTTACTTAGTCAAGATAAAAATGTCATTAAATTATAGCTTGGTAAACATCCCAGTGTCAGGTGAGTTTCTGTATATTCTTCTCAATGAAAATGCAAGCTGGATGGTGTTTTTTCCCCTCCTTTTTCCTCAGGTGGTGAAGGTAAAACTGGACGTGTGGTTGATATTCGTGGCTGGGATGTGGAGACCGGGCGCAGCGTGGCCAGTGTCACCTGGTCTGATGGAACCACCAATGTCTACAGAGTTGGGCACAAGGGAAAGGTGGATCTGAAATGTACTGTGGAGGCATCTGGTGGCTTTTACTACAAAGAGCATCTCCCAAAATTGGGTGCGTAGAGACAAGTGGTTTGTTGAGAAACTGATTCACGCTGCCCTTTCCTGACACTAAAGCCATTTTGCCTGGAAGACACACAAACCAGCAGGTGGTTTTATAAAGGCCCCACATGATGTGTGACCATCTGAAACAGTGGTCTCTGTGTGAACATCTCACTTCACTTCAGAGTGGTTAGTTAAAGTAGTTTGGCCTTTCAGTGGTAAGACTGTAAGACCATCAGAAGCTGTATCCCAAGGAGGGATCTTCTGCCAAGGCAACTTCTTGCTGCTGCAGGTGCATGAAGCTCCCCTGGCAGTGCTTGTCTGTCAGCAGAGGATTCAACCCAGTGTCAGTGTTGTTAATTCAAAGGCTTTCATTCTTCTGACAAGTAGTGGTCCAGCTGGTGTTCACTGTGCTTTTAGAGAGGAAATGTCATTGTTGTGGTGGACAAAAAAGTGTCTTGAAGGGGAATGTGGCAAAGGGACATTTCTGAGAATGGAGCTGCCACATACTTGCCCAGCAGGGAGATTAAAAAGTCGTGGAAAAAGGTGATGGCTGTATTGGCAACTTACTGCAATCCACCTTTCCTCTTAAGTCTTAGTTACTCTTTAGTTGTAGTCTTTTAAATGAGGTTCAGGGGCCATCTTTTGCTCTCCTGAAGGAAAACATGTCTGTTCTTGAATTCACAGCAGCGGAATCAGGTCTTTCTCATTCATTCCTCTCCCTGAGCATCTTGGCAAGAGCTTGAGGGAAGGGAAGGGTTAGATGAGGAGCTTATTTCCAAGGACATGGCCTCTTGCTACCCAGAAAGGCCAGGAGGGTGAAGCACTCCACCAAGCAAGTTATGTGGCTGCCTGTAGGAGAGCACTTATTTTAGGTATCATGTGGGTGTGTCTGCTGAACAGCAGTTGTGGGTGACTGAGCTGCTAAGAACAGCTCCTGGTGCCTGACATGACATGAGAGGCATCATTCAAAGGCATTCCCCTCTCTGAGAAGGGACAAAATTATGTCTTGTTAGAACTACCTGATGTTTAACCTGTATCAATATCCAGCCAGAGCTAAATCCTCTTGCACTCCGCAACAGAACAAGAGTTTTAAACCATTCTGTCCCAGTAAAGCCAAAAAAGACATAAAGCTTGGTTTTGCATCCAGTATTTATGAATGTGGGTGGTGTCATTCTTCTCTTCAGGAAAACCAGCTGAACTGCAGAGGAAGGAAAGCACAGACAGGCATCCATTCCAGCATGGTGACAAGGTGAAGTGCCTGCTGGACATTGACATCTTGAGGGAGATGCAGGAGGGCCATGGTGGCTGGAATCCTAAAATGGCTGAGGTATGCTTCTGCTTGCTCCTCTTCCCTCAGAAATGTGTCAGTCACTAGCTCAGATTTCCTAAGTAGGCACTGGCTAGGAAGTTAGCAGAACATCTTTCTGTAACATGTTACCTTCTATATTTATATTGTGTTTACTGAATCACAAATTCTTTATGGATAGGACACTGGAGTCAGATTTATTTTTAGGCTCAGATAAATGTTTTGTATGAGAATTGCCTTGGGCAGCCCTGCATAATTTCTGAGAGTCTACAAATGGGTCAAAAGCATTGATCAAAAACCTTGGGAGCCAGTGCAAAAAGCTAATGGCTGGTTTGTTTGTTTTTACGTGGGCCATGGATCTTTTCCTTGGAGCTCTGGATCCATTCCCTGTTTGGCTTCTTTTGTGTTGTGCATTACTACTAATGAAAGTTATGTGTTTTGTCAACAGTGGACTCTATCCCTAACCAGGGCTCAAATTTCTCAGCCCATATGATGTTCTTGGAGCTTAGCCTGTTGTCTTGTCTTTAGTTTGAAGAGCTATCAGTCTGTAGTCTAAAAAACCTCAGATAGAGGGAGAAGGAAAGATAGAAATTACACCTATTAATGTAGGATAGTATCTCAGAGGGCCATCATAGAAGTAAATCTCCAAGGGGTTGTGGACATTCAGTGTGGGCTTACATTCAGGTGACATGACAACAGCTAAATTAATAAAGCTGCCATTTAAATTAAAAGGTCTGTGCTTTTTGTTTCTCCTTAAGTGATCTTGGCTTTTATTGGTCTGTAGATATTGCCCAAAATAGATAAACTGCCTTCACATATTGAAGAAGGTAATAGTGCAGTTGTGCAGTAGATGGACTGCAAGACAAAATTCACATCTTGATACTCACCATTACAGTAATAAAACCTGTCTCTGAACCTGCACTAGTAACTTGTAGAAAAGTGATTTTTTGGAGAGGGAGGGAAGTGTGTAGCCATGAGTGACCTAAATGCCTTCTACACTCAAGTCAGTAAACTGAATAATCTGCAGGTCTGAAGCCTTGCTATAGGAAGCAGTGCTACAAAATCATGAATATATGTTTAGATGTATCCTGGCCCAGCCTGCCCTGTAGGTGAGTGGCCTTTTTGAAACCAGACTTTATAATGTCAAGACAAACTGTGTATCCCCGAAGCTGTAGGTTTTGAATGCTGCTGTGTAGCTAGCACAGTGTGCTAGGTTGTTAAACCTCCTCTGCAATCCTGAATGCCTGATGGAGGTGAATGCAGGTGAGATGAATAGTGAAGAGGGA
>NW_009954555.1:4096686-4099337 GCF_000747805.2 Chaetura pelagica
TGAATAGTGAAGGGGGAAAGAGCAACTTCCCATCATCTCAGAAATCAGTACACTTTGTCCCCTTCAAAACTGTCAGCTGCTCAGGACCTGCCAGAGCCAAGGGCTGTGCACCCTGCACTGCACAGCTGTGCTGTGCTGTCTGCAGCCTGCTCCTCGCAGGGCATACCTGGCTGGTGTTACACTGCAGAGCAAGCTTGTAACCTCTTCCTACCTTGGCATTTGTGAAGAGGATGTTAATTTGTGCTACACTTTCAAGGATTGTCTCTACTTTCTGTTCTATTACCCTCCTCCCCCAATACGCTGCTACTTTAAAGGAGCTTCTTAAGCAGCATTTCCCTCCTTTTGCAGAAAAACAATGACTGCACCTCATGTAGAGCACGTTTGGGAGCACTGTTAGTCTGTGAATGGGAAATGGTGGGTAATTTGGCCATCTATGCCTTAGATGACTGGTTTCCAAAATTATTAAGCAATGTGATTTATTTAGGGGCTTTCCCCTATTTTATTTTTTCCCCCCCTATCAAAAGTTCATTGGCCAGACAGGGACTGTGCACAGAATCACGGACAGAGGGGACGTGAGGGTCCAGTTCAACAGTGAAACCCGCTGGACTTTCCATCCTGGAGCTCTGACTAAGGTAGGTGAGATTGGCCAGAACTGGAAGTGCTGCAAGGAAAAGCTGTGGATTTAGTCTGCTGTGTTAGGACACAGTGTGTCTCAAGGAAGTGCTGAAGAAATACACTGCTGTTCTAAAAGCAGGAGTTCTAGGCAGAATTTCCTGCAAGCCATCAGAGCTAGGGCAGGTGGCTGCAGACAGTAGGAGTTAGGCTACTAGGCTGTTGAGTTTTAGGAACCTTTTCATTCAAATGCTGTAAGTTCTGAAGGTAAATTCCATTTCTTACTTTTCAGCTTCTTTGATAAGAGTAACAGTAGACCTACAGTAGCTCATCCTTCTGCAGCTGCCTTTCATCTGTGATGAACCTTCTTCTGCATAATTTCTGTCTGGTTTTCTTCCTTGGTTTTGTGTCTTCATGTTATTCTCCTTTTTGCATATTTCTTTGTCTCACTTCGCTCTGATTCTTCTGGATGACCTGAGTCTTTACTCCAGCTCTTCTAATTTTGTGTCTACATTTCCAAAGCTCATAGCTCTGACTCCTCCCTAGAGGTTTGAAGACTTGAAATGGGGATGATGAGAAACAGGGGTAGTAAATATAGAAGGAGCTGCTGGAAGACTACAGAGTTCTGAAAGAGCTGAACGAGGTCACAGCAGTAAAAACTCCAACACCAATGGAAAACGCAGTGTCAGACTGTTTGGTGCAGAATTAGTCTGCTTTGAAATGTGTGTTTTGACAGTGCTCCCTTCTTAGCTCAGTGAGCAGAGGGAGCATCTGGCAAATTACCAGCTCAGATAAACTCTGGTTTCCCTTTTCTGTTTTTAATAACAAACAGATTTAACTTCCTTATTAAAGTGAATTAAAATCTCCAGTGCCAAATCAGGTAGGGTGAGGAGGTGGACCAAGGAAAGTTTCACTTGGGCTTTATTCTGATATTAATTATAAATGGTTTGAAGAGGAAAGAAAAGAAGAAAAATGCTCTGTCCCAAATTATTTCCCTTCTTAAATGTGCACTTGGTTTAAAACAGAAATACCCCAGCCCTTGGGCTGTGTTTATTTTGCAGTGCAGTGATTACAAGTCCTACTTGTGTGTTGTAAAGCCTTGGTTTTTGAGTTCTTGTTTGGTTGGGTTTTCTGAGGCTGGGAGTGGGGTGGAGGGGATAATGGATGGCTATTTTTTTTCTCCTGGCTCCGTCCCCCAAAAGCTTATGACTTTCTTTTTCTTGTAGCTCAACACCTTTTGGGTTGGTGATGTTGTCCGGGTGATAGATGATATGGAAACAGTGAAGCGGTTCCAACCTGGTCATGGGGAGTGGACAGATGAAATGGCACCTGTGAGTGCGAACCAGTTCCAGGACAGTCCAGTAACTTCCTGAGTTCTCCCAAGCAATAGTGACTGGGCTTGCATTGCCCTCCAGAGTTCCTGCTGGGCAGTGGGTGCACAGGGACTGCTGAGGCCTTGCAAAAGGAACGTTGCCCAGTGCTATTGGCTGTTGGTCTTGCAATCCTGCTGCAGCACCCAAAGCAAAGCGGGCAGGTGGGGAATCTGACAAAGGATTTGGCTACCAGTAAAGAGGTTTCAGTAGCCAAAGTAAACGAGTCCTCTTATGCCCTCCCTAATTGTCTGGGACAAGGCAGGGAAGTGTCCAAGTAGAAAAATGGTCTGATGAGACCAGTATGGCTAAAACGCAGAACACGAATGTCCTCCAGGAGCAATTAAGTGTGCAGAGGAAACCTCTCCTAGTCCCAATTTTATCAGTTCTCTCAGGGTTCTTCAGACCATGTCTTGTTGTTTCACCACCTTCCCCTCCAGACATCTGAACGGTGTCTGGGAAACCCTCCTGATGTAAATCCAGTAATAGAGAAATGGCTAAGAACCCTCTGGTGGTGTCCTTGGAGTGGGAGCTGTTGGCATGTGTCACTGTTCAGTGCTTCTTTTCACACAGCAGGAGTGCTGCCTCTGCAGCCACTCCAGAAGCACTGCACTGGGTCTGAGATGCAAACATTCTACATCTTCCCTTTAAAAAATAATTTCTCTTTCC
>NW_009954555.1:4099512-4119276 GCF_000747805.2 Chaetura pelagica
CTTTCCCTTGCAGACCCTGGGGCACATTGGGAAAGTGATCAAGGTCTACGGGGACGGAGATCTGCGAGTGTCAGTTGGAGGGCAGTCCTGGACCTTCAACCCAGCTTGCCTGACAGCCTATCAGAGAGATGAAGAAGCAAACCTCATGACAACAGAGAATGCAAAGGAATCAAAAAGTGAGATAGTGAGATCAGAGATTTCAGGACTCTGAAATGGTTGCTCTGGTGGAACAACAGCAACATTTTGGACATTGTTAAACTCCAGCTGCCTGTTCTTCCCCAGAGAGAGCTCCATAACCAACCTGTGCCTTACTGGGGAAGCAATGCTGGCCTTAACAGGAAAACACAGAATATAGGACTGAGGAATGGCAACTGTAGCTCTGCCCTAGCTTCAGTAATCACTTCTGCCTTCATCTGTCTCAATTTCCTGTTCTGTCCTGCTGCATTTCCTGTAGAGGATACTAATTCTTGGATGCTTGTGAAACATTCCCAGGCCCTTCTGTGGAAGAGTTGTCAAATCAACAGTTAATTTCCCTAGTCCACCCCACAATTTAATTTGGGATCACATGATGTGTAGAGGGGATTTTGTCTGGTTTGCACATGCACTCATAACATTTTTTGTAGCCTCACCATATGTATTTCCTTCAGATGTCAGGATCTGAAGAGGAGAGAGGACAGACCTCCTGTTTTTTTTTGTTTTGCTGTGTAGATGGGTCTTAAACTGTTTGCTCAAGCTAGACTGCAGGGAGAACTTGCATACAGCTTTTTGTCTGGAAAGCTGTAACACCTCTGTACTCTCAGGCACTCAAAAGTCTGTGTAATTAGAGGGCCCATCTGAAAGGGCCTGTGTTTTTTCCCCTACAGCATCCTTTCCAAAACCATGCATTCCTCTTCAGATTATTTGCCTTTTAGTAGTTATTTTTCTGTGTTGGTCTTTTGTAGCTTGGTTTCAGGTCTTTTGGGTTCTCAAAACATCAAACTTGTGATGCAAAAGTTCTGTGTCAGCCCCAGGTGTGTGAAGCTCTGTGGGTGAGCTAAGGATCAGAGGCACAGCAGGCCCACACTGTGCTTCTCCATACATATACAGGTGCTCTTTGGCCTTTTTAACCTCTGGCTGTTTCTTATTCCTACCAGGTACTTTGATTACTGTCCTGGAGAAGCTGCTGTCCCAGAAGACAGAGTCAGAGCATGCAGGCTGCCTGGTCATTTGTGCAGCACTCAACAATGCAGCTAAAGTTCGGGAGCTCCTGCAGAAGTACCCAGACAAGGCAAGTTTTGAAGACAACTTGATAGGTTACTTTTTGTTGCTCTTCTCATAAAATTTTGTAGTCAAGTGGGGAGAATGAAGGGAGAAAAAGAAGATTTTTCAGACCTAGTATTAGCTCCTAAGAGCTGTAAAATTGTTTTGCTGCAATTTCGGATTAAATATGTATGTTAAACATGTATTTTATGGCTCCTGTTTGTGGCATTAAATCAGAACCAGTGCTTACAGCACATTTCCAAAGCTGGCTTTTCCCAGATTTCCTTTATGGACACTGGCACCTGTAGAATTAGAGGGAGAGGTCTTTCTCTATATGAAAACAGTAGCAAGATGGCTGAGTATCTAACCTCTCTTTGAAAAGGAAGCCATGGGTTGTGTCTGGCTAAATGTGTCTGTCCTTAGATGACCTTGCAAATGGTTTTGTTGGAATCAGGAAGGAGAAAAGCTGCCCAGATCCTGATGCTGTCCATGTCTGTGCAGTGTCTTATCTCATGTCTGACTGGAGCAGGGAACTGGGCTGGACTTGTTGCTGAACAATTTCTGTGCTTGCCAAACTATTAAGATCACATCTACTCAGCGCACTGCTCTTTCAGGCTGCCTGTCTGAAGGTTCAAGCTCCTTCAGTGAGGGGTACAGAGTTTATAGACAGGTTATCCAAGAAGAACAAGAGAGCAAAGTATTGAGCAGTGTCCTTGGAAACCACTGGTAACAAAACATAAGTTTGGTTTAATGGGGCCTCTGGAGATGGGAGGAATGGACTAATACCTGCAATTGTCACATTCATCCCAGACAAGAATGGGCCAAGAGTCAAGAATCCATTTTGCTATGAGCTATTTATATTAGATTTTGATTTCTATTCTAAATTATATTTGTGTTCTAATAGTTATATTACTAAATGAGTATTTCTATTAGAGTGTTGTATGCAGCAAGAGGAGGCTGGATTTGAGACTCATATAGTAGTGCAAGTTGGAATTGCTTGCCAAGGCCTTTCCAGCTTATCAGCATTGTCTGTCTCATGTAAATGAAAGAATAACACAGTGGCCTCTAATGCCTCCTTTCCTCAGTGATGCACCCCATTTTTTGAGTGAACTAAGGAGTGTCTTGCCTGTCCTGCTCTCCTGACCAGTGCACAGAACCAGCTGCAAGGAAAAAAAATCTGTTGTTCTTGCCAGTCTGCTGAGGTTTTGCTAACTCCTTCATCTCTTCTCCTTAGCCTCCCACTGATTTCAGAAGTTTCTTTTTCTTTTTTTTTCCCCTTGCCTTTCATACAGCCTCTCTTTGTTCTTCAGTCCCTTTAATTCTCAAAAATTCTCACTGCAGCACTTCAGCACTGTGATATGCCCTCCAGCCACTGTGCCCAGTAGAGTACCTGGGGCAACACAGAACAATGGGAACTTGGCATCTTTAAAGCCTTGTGCAAAGTTAATTTGATGTCCTCACACATTTTCCTGTTGGGAAGGCAATTGTTGGCAGAGATGTCAAGAAGTATTTTGCCTGCAGGCATAGAGGGATCTGGCATCAGAGCTGCAATTAGAGCCCTGGCTTCCAGCTCTGTTCACTCACTTCCCCCTTCTTGACTAAATGTGCTGTCCCCTTCAGAAATACTCTGGGACAAGGTCAGCCTGGTAGTTGATGTACATAAAGTGAAGCCAACGGGGCACAGTTCCTGATGAGCATTTCTGAGCCTGCAACTCTTCTGCAGCTTGTGACTTACACCCTGCTTGGCCTGCTTCAGCAGAGCCAAGGCCTGGACTCCAGGCAAGGTCTTTGCTAATCAAGCTGTTTGCTGCACCTCTGCCCTTCCCACAGGTCGATGCCAAGAACCAGGGCAGAACTGCCCTGCAGATTGCCTCCTACCAGGGGCATCTGGATGTGGTGAAGATTCTGCTGCAGGCCCATGCCTCTGTCAACCTGAGGGATGAAGAGGGGGACACAGCACTGCACTATGCAGCCTTTGGGTAGGATGTCTTGCTGCTTGCTGTCTCTGAGACAAGACCTAAAGGGCTGCAAAAGGGCTTTTCTAGATGGAAATGGGAAGGCTGTGAAGGGTGTGGGGCTGGTGCAGGCTCTTCTCTGATTTTTGCTGTGTGTAAGAAATTCTCCTGTGAGCTTCAGGGCCACAGGTGCATCTCTTAGTGCACTGAGCTAGATCAGTTTCCATGCTAGACATTTTGGGGGAATTAAAACCAAGTGATAAGGGGATTTTGGTATTTAGTTTTGCTTTGGGTGGAGATACAGGGGCATTTTGGCTGGTTGGGAATAGTTTGTTTTGTTTCTGTAAGTGTGTGTGTTTTCCAGAGTAAGATGAAAGGCTGAGTTGCATTGTTAGTTACCAGGGAAGAATTAATCATTAAGAGCAGGAGATTCCTGTTGATTGAGAGCAAAGAGAGAGCAGATGCTAGAGTACAAATTAGGAATGTAGTTGTGTTTGTGGGGTATTTTTTTCAATACTAAGAGGATGTGGGATGAAGTCAAGAGGATACAAAACCCGAGAAGTTGTTGCTTTGCAAGGAGGAGGAATTTACCATCTGCCCAGAATTGAATCTAATCTGTCTTACTCCTTCCTTTTAAACCAGAAACCAAGCTGAGGTTGCCCGTGTGCTGCTTAGTAAAGGAGCCAGTGCAGACCTGTTAAACAATGCAAAGTGCACAGCCTTGTTTGTTGCTGTCAGTCAAGGATTCACTGAGGTGGTGCGAACCCTCTGTGAGCTCAACTGCGATGTCAACCTCCCAGTAAGTTCTGGGGTTTGTGGGATTTGGGGAGGTGTGTGTTAGGGATTTTTTTTATTTCTTTGTTTTTGTGGGTTTTTTAAAGATGAGCAGGTCCTTTTATATGTCTTACACCATTTGTTACTTTGTAGAATTTGAAGATCATTCTCTTAAAATGTACTACTGGGTGAACTGTTTAATGTGATGCTCTGAGGTAGGTAACCTGTATTCTCCTTGTGTAGGATTCCCAGGGAGACACCCCTCTGCATTATGCTATCACTGCAGAATACACAGTCCTTATTGAGATTCTCACTGAAGTACCTAACATAGACTTCACTGTCCAGAATTGTCAAGGTTTCAACCTGCTCCACTTTTCTGCTCTAAAAGGCAACAAGCTGTAAGTGCCCTTTTTTAAATTTTTACTGCTTTTACAGATGTTAACCTGTGCTTGCTCTCCTAACAGTAAGATGGGAGCACATCTAATTCTAGTTAGCTAGGAAGGAAATGGTTGGTTATACCAACCATTTGATTTAGATATGGCTGGATGTATAGCTGTTGCTCTTCTTCCCTCTTTCATGCATTCACAGGAAACTGCTGCCTGCTTTCCTCATCCCATCTAGCTTGCTAGGAAATCTGGCTGCTTCTGGATAGTCTCCTTAGATGTTTGGGTTCTCACACGAAAAGACAGGAGAAGGTCTGTAGTAAACAGTACTTGAAAAGATTGTGTCTAACTGAGAGCCTCTGGAATTCTTCCAAGGATAAATCTGCTCATTATTTTCATAGCAGTGTGAGTTTACCCTACTTTATTAAGTGATAACTGAAGGCTTTTGTTTTAGTCTTGTAATTTGGTCTGTGAGATAGAAAGAGTGCTCTGCATCACAAGTGCCAGCTCATAGTGCTGCCTATTAGAACTATTCATGACTACTGAGCAGAAGAGACAGGCCTGTCTCTTCCTTCCTGAGAAGTAACTCTTCCACCTCTGTTACCTCCCAACACTCTAGAGCCATAAAGAAGATTCTAGCAAGAGCTCGGCAGCTGGTTGACTCCAAAAAGGAGGATGGCTTCACTGCCCTGCACCTTGCTGCTCTCAATAATCACAAAGAAGTGGCAGAAATTCTCATCAAAGAGGTAAGAAACAAAACAAAACCACCACCCAAATCTCCCATCTGTCTCACTCCCAATCCCCCACATTTCCTAAGCACAATTGGGTTAATGCTGGGACTCACCAGAATGTCTCTGTCTCTTTGGAGAGCTGGCATTGTTTGGAGGCTTGGAAGAGCAGGGCTTGACATTCCTGGGGGTACTTTCCCTTGCCACTGGCAGTAAAGGAGAAAAGTATCAGCACTCATGGGTTTTGTTTCTTCTCTGGTTTGTTGTCTGAGTTTCTCCATCTTTACAAGTGGATCCAAACACTGCAACAAGAATTAAATGGATTTACAAATGAGTGCAGTAGAGGAGTGAGGTCTGTGAGCACTCCTCAGTAGTATGGTTGCTTTATTTCTGGCAGAAGTTCTGCCTTAGCAGAGCCAGAGATCTTCAGGCCCTCACCCAGGCTGCTGCCTCCCCTGCAGGTCTGGCAGCAGGGCAGGGATTCAGGTTTGAACAGGTTTTTCTCCTCTTTGTTTTGAAGAGGAAATTGAAGGCAAGCAAGGAATGAATGTTGCGTAAGGGAGTTTGTTCCTGACTGTTTGCTTAGAGTAGTCCCAGGGTTTGTTTGTGTCAGGGAAGTGACAAGTTGTCATATCCAAGTCATCACCAGGAGGATGTTATCTGTGTGTCAGGCATCTGGCTTCCAGTCCTCCCTTTCTTGACACCTGAGAGGTGTTGGCCATATGGTCAATGTACAGAGGACTGGACCACACAGATCCCTTGGAGATCTCCATCCTCCTGTCTTGATGAAGATGGACCTGGGGCCTCATCAAGCACCACAGCTGCAGCACTCTTCTCCAGCAGCAACAGCTCAGTCTGATGCAATCCTTCTCTTCAAGGGTCGCTGTGATGTCAACCTCAAGAACAACCGTAACCAGACACCCCTGCACTTGGCTGTGATCCAGGGACACGTGGAGATGGTGCAGCTGCTGGTCAGCGAGGGCAGTGATGTCAATGCTGAAGATGAGGATGGGGACACAGCCATGCACATCGCCCTGGAACGGCAGCAGCTCATGTCTGTCATGATGGAGAAGCGTGAAGGGGAGATGGGCTCGTCCCTCCTTTCCAAGGTGAGCTGGGAGGAGGAGAAATTCCAGCACCAAGGGCAGCAAAATGCCTGATGTTAGAATGGCAGCAGATACTGGGACATAAGGGGACAAAGGAAGGCAGGGAAATTGTGTCAAGCCATCTAGATGGAGAGGGTGGAAACAAATCTTCCTGCTTGTGGGAAAGCAGGAATAGATCCTCTGAGGCCATGCTCAAATTTATAGCATGAAACTTCACATAGTCAGACAACAATTCATACTGTCTCCCCTGATATTTTTATTAGTATTGTGTGCTGCTTCCTTGACATGGGAAAGGTCATTAATCCAGTTGCAGAGCCAAGAGTCTTGGGTTTAATTCATGCCCCAGAACCACAGCAATTCATTTCTGTCTGATGGCATGGAAAATATGAGGATAGCTAACCACAGACTCCCCAGTTATCTGCAGATGTAGAGCAGAATGGGAGAGGTGGGATGTATCAGGGGGAGGGATAAAGGCTCCATAGTTACAAAGCCTGAAGTGGATCTCACTATGTTGCTTAGTATTCATGGATGTAGAAGGTTCTTCAGGAAAGGCCTTGGATACAATTGGTATGTACCATGGTCTCTTCAGTGTACTTCCTTCTCATTACCTGGAGTGAGTGCCTGTTACTATGAGTAGTAATGGTTAGCACCAGTTAGGACCAGTCTTAGGCACTCTTGTTCCTGGAACACAAGATTTGAATCTGCTGGCTATGTGCTGAAGGATCTTTTTGTGCTTTCAAAAAAGAATGCCCATTCAGATTGTAAGCACAAGGTTTAAGACTTTGTTTAGAATTTGATACAGATCAAAACCACGTAACAGAAACTTCTAATAACAGAGTGTTTCTTAACATTTTTTAGCTGCAGTCTTTTGGCTTCCTTGGAAACGTAGAGCTGAATGTTGGAACTGCAATTGCATGTTACTTAGCACAAGAAGGAGCAGATATTAATTATGCAAACCATCGGGGAAAGTCTCCTGTAGACCTTATCACAGATGGAAGGATCCTCCAGATTGTCAAAGATTTCTCACAGAAATTCAGGTAAACCATGTCTGAGAAATATTTGTTTGGATCTTGACTTGGCAAACATGAAAGCAGAGTTCAGTTTGATACGAGGGCACAGCCCCACAGTCGTGTTACTGGTGGAGGAGGAACCATGCAGCAGCTGTGCTTCTGGTCCACTGTAAATAACAGGTGAAATGTGTCCACTTAAACATATTCCATAAGAATTGTGTCAGTGTAGTATATGTTGCATTAAGAATAGGGTGGGGTTTTTTGCTTAAAGAATACCAGTTCTTTCAGACTGACATTCCTCTTAACAGTGGTGAGTGGTTATGCTGAGGGCTTTGGATTTGGGGCTTATAATGCCAGGACAGAATCAGGCTCCGAGCCATGTTATGCAAAATGCAAACTCAGGCAACCACCCCAGGCACTTCTTAGGAACAGGCAAATACAGAGGATCCCTGGGGCTGCACTTGTTAAATAGCTCCTAAAAGCTGACTGCTCCCAGCAGATTGTGCTGCCAATATCTTACTGTTGCCCTCCAAAAGAGCAGTTTCAGCCATGTCAATATTAGTCGTTGCTGCGCTTTCCCTTCCTTTTTAGATAGATCCAGTCAGAAACCTGGCTACTAATAAGCTGGGTTGGTCCCACCAGTTTGTGAACTGGTCTGTCTCCATGTGGAGTGTTTGCCAGGGATCAATGTGTTGTTACCTGGTTGTGGAAGGAGGCCCTGCAGGATGTGGCTGAACTGTGACTCTAGGTGTGTGGTTGCAGGGAACAGCAGGTTTCTTCAGACAGCTCAGCCGTCACCTGCAGCCTTCGCCGCGTGCACACCACCCCCAACACCATGACCAACCTTAGTGTCTCCAGCGTGGCAGTCCCCACAGAGTGCCTGGTCTGCTCAGAGCTGGCCCTCCTCATCCATTTCTTCCCATGCCAGCACAGTATTGTATGTGAAGGTAAGTCCATTCTGGGGGATTTTTCCCCCTTTTTAAAAAATTTTTCTCTCGTGTTCCACCACACCTTCCCTAGTTGGACTCTCCTAAATCAAGCTCTGTTTATCCACAAGGCTATTGTGCTTTTTGTGACCTGAAACCACCCCAGCATGATTTCAGCACCACCATTCACATAAGATGTCCAAAGCTATCTATGAAAAACACAGAGTGTTCTCACCCCCTGCTGACTGGGACCCTGGGCAGCTTTGCTTGTGCTTATAGATGCCCTGGATAATTGAGAAGGAAAGCCAGATATTTCAGTTCTAGCTGGCAGTGCTTTATCTACCAAAATCCTCACGAGAAGGATTTCCTTCTTCTCTGGCTTTTGTTACTGGTTTACATTTCAGTTGTTTTAATTGCAGCCTGCTCAGCCATGTTGAGTTTGTTATCTCCTAAGGCCCTCAGAGTCTGAGCAGAGGGAATTTGATAAGGACTGTGCCAGAGCTGCAGCCCTTTCCCTCTCAGCAAAGGCCTGTTTTTGATCCACAGTGCACCAGTTGCAGTAACACAGAGCACTGAAGACTCAAAGGTCATGTATTTGCTGCTAGCATAGGAAAGACTAAACCAAGATTCTAGGATATAGCTCAAAAAGAAGGTAGTGTCCCCCTTTCCATGGAGGAATCCTGAATCATCCAGGGAGGTTGTTCAGAGCTGATGTTCTTGAGTCTGTTGTTTTTGCCTTGGCTCTGGCATCAGTGCACTTAATTGTAATCTCTTCTTGTATCCTTCATGGTAGAGTGCTCCAGGAGGATGAAGAAGTGCATCAAGTGTCAAGTGACAATTACCAAAAAACTGAAACAAGGTATGTTTGCTGTTCCTGCTGCTCTGTTCTGTGGGAAGGGTCCTGTCCAGCCTTAGTTTGAGCAGCATCAACATTTTTCAGTGAGATAAGCATCAGAAAGGGAGTTGACTTTGTTGTTGTGGCTGGTGGTTTCTTTGGGGTGTGTGTCTGTTGTAGGGGCCACCTTTACAGAGGGTTCTCTCGGGTGTCATGGGCCAAGCTCCAGCTCCATACACAGAACATTGGAGGAGGCTGGTCCTGTGCTGGGATTATTTTGTGTATTGAAAGCAAGTACCAGGCTCTCCATGTGTCAGTGTAACTGTTGTCCCAGGGAGGGATTTAACAGTGAAAATTGGTGAGAAAGGAAAATGTAAGTCTTGTGGAAGCCTTGCTTCTCCCCTGGCTGGAATTCCAGTGCCTGTGCAGGGCTGGCATTAACCAGCTCTCCAGGAATCCTTGAGCTGGATTGTTTTGATAAAGCACTAGCCCAGATTTAAGCAGATCCTCTTCTGTCTGCATTGCTCAGTGCATTGCAAAATAGCAAGCTTAGCTGACAGTAGGCAGGAGCTCCCCTGCCCAAAATTGCTTCATCTTTATGGGCTTGAAATAACTTCTTCCACCACTGAAGTGCAACTAATTCCAGATTGCTGGGGAAAGGGACATGGACCCTGAAGTGTTACACACTTCGGGCTTCTTTTATTTCATGGAGTTGACCAAATGACTCCGTGTAGTTTCATGTGTGCGAAAGTCAACGTAAGTGGTGTCAAATGGTTTCTTCTTGTTTTACCGTGTGTGTCCTGAAAGACTTAACCAGGAATTTGAATCCCAAGTGTGAATAGGATGTTGAGAGAACATAATACTGATAGCACTGTAAGGATTCCTGGACTAGCTGGGCAGAACATCAGCATCAGCTTTGGATGTCTTCCTTGAAGGTAGCAGCAGCATATTCCAGAACACCAAGGCAGAACATTTTAGATAACATTTTGTTTCCTTTTTAAAACAAACAAACTCAAAGACACACACACACACACAAAAAACAGCTGAGCAGCTAAATGGAGGAAAGCAACTCTGGCCAGTCCCTAAAAAACATCATCTCAGGCCCTTTGTTAGAAGAATCCCTGGATAAGGCTCAGTGGAGAGAGGTTAGTCTGAACTAATTGCTACTGTAGAGGGGCAGGGTCTCCCAAAGAGGCAGTGCAGGAGGCAGAGCCCAGCCGTGCCTAACGTGTCCCTGCTCTTGGCCCGCAGACAGCACGGAGGTGGAGTGCAGCCCCAGCTCCGAGGGCAGTGACCAGAGGAGGCTGATGGAGGAGCTGCAGAGCCGCTACCGGCAGATGGAGGAGAGAATCACCTGCCCCATCTGCATCGACGATCAGATCAAACTGGTCTTCCAGTGTGGACATGGCTCCTGCCCAGACTGCAGCACAGCCCTCACCGTCTGCCCCATCTGCCGGCAGGCAATCCGGGAGAGGATCCAGATCTTTGTCTAAGGATGTGCTTGCTGCCCTTCCCATCCCCTCCTCCCTCCTTTACTTTTTGTTTGCGTTTTAGCTGAGCAGTGCTAGTCAGGCTGAGGTGTTTGGCTGCCTGCAAAGCCACCCTGAGAGAGAGGGAAGCAAATAACTGATGTGACTTGGGCAGAGGGGGCAGGAGTCCCTTCTGCTTTACAATGTCAGAAGGCCAAGGAGCAGTGAGGGCAGGCAGCCCCCTCACCCCGTGCTGCTGATCCATCAGAAAGACCAAAAGTGAAGAACACTGACCTGTCTGCTGGAGGCAGGAGAGACTTTCAGACCAGAGGTGACTTGCACGTGCAGATGTTTCCAAGGGCATCCAGCTCCAGTGACTGCATCACATCCAGCGCCTTGCAGTGTCAGCCTGGCACTGCTCTGGAGGAGGTGCTGCTGGAGGATGGACCCACAGCACACCACGTGCTTGCACTTCAGTGAGGAGTTCCCAGAGGAGATGGGTCATGATGTCAGCTCTCCCAGCTGCCCCTCAGTGCTGGGGAGGTAATGTCCCACCACAGCGTGTCCTCTGCTGGTACTTCTGAGCTCAGCAAGAACTTGGACTGACAGTGACAAACGTGGATGTCATGGGGTCCTAAAAGACAGTGTGTGCCTTAGAGAAAAAGCAGTGAACACTGATTGGAGAAAACATGTTGTTACAACAACTATTTCTACCCTCTAAGTGACACTCTTCTTCCATATTATTTTTTTTTGGCACAACCGTTTGTTCAGAGACTCCTGAGCTTTCTATCCATAATGCCAAAGGCAGGTGTTAATACTCCAATCAAAGTGTAAAGAAAAATAAATAGTAATAATTGAGACCTGAGAAAAAGGGATTTCATTTTTGTTTTTGTTTTGCAGCAAAACTTAATACAATAAAATATATATTTTCCTGAGCATTAAAGTGAATGTACAAACAGTAGCTGAAATGTGGATCCAGCTGTATTGTTTTCCAACTGTCTGACTGAACAAATATTAACCCCTGAGTCCATCCTGTACAGTACCTGTTGGTGGAAGTGGCAGCCTGTAGGGCTGGTGTGCCATGGGTGTGTGTGTGTCCCATTTGTGTCTGCCTGTGGGGGGTGTATCTTTAATGACACAATTATGCACAAATACTGTTTGTGACCTATTGCAAGACATGCTTAAACCAGACAAAAATGCTGTGTCCCTCTGCTAGCTTTGTTCATTAGCAAAGAGGTGGCAGATCTTCTAAAGGCATAACTTTGAAATATATGGTACTTACAGGAATATTTATTACTT
The DNA here is from genome assembly GCF_000747805.2 of Chaetura pelagica. Lineage (NCBI taxonomy): Eukaryota > Metazoa > Chordata > Aves > Apodiformes > Apodidae > Chaetura > Chaetura pelagica. The sequence continues at coordinate 4,111,237 of NW_009954555.1, forward strand.
CATAGTCTCTTGGTGTTGTAAGAAATTCTGATGTCACAACCTCTGCCCTCTGTAGATAATCTCTGTCAGAAATTCACTTGAGGCTGTTACAGTTTCAGTGGATCTTTTCAAGCTATGGATCAGGGTTAGCCCTTAAATTATGTGGTTGGTTTAGATTTAACACCCAGATAACCTAAAGCTGAATTTCAGAATCAGCTTTGGTAAAAATCAGAGGTTCAGATTTATTTATTTCTTAGAAGTTCATATTAGTGTAAATTCCTTTGGAATAAACCAGACATCTCCCTAAAACGTTTGCTGTTTCCTGGCAGGGCAGCACCACAAGAGTGCTGTACAAAGGCTGCTTTTAAAAAGTACAGGACTGAGCCATCTTTAAGAGCTGCTTTAGCCACTATTTGGTGCAAGGGAATAATTTTCCAGGCTGAAGCAATTTTTGAAATACACCCGTTTCACAAACCTCTGCATCCAATCCAAAAGCACCTCACTGAAGGTAAAACCAACCAATGCTTTATCATGTGTGTTAAGTGTAAATGTGTGTGTAAATGTGTGCTGGCACCTGGGGAAGAGGGGACTGAGGTGGCAAATTGTTCCATGTCTGTTGTGTTATTCTCCTCTCTTATGCTTGAGGTGTCAGTTTATTCAGGAAAAAAAACATCAGGGAGCACCTGCTTCATTTTTTAGTAATTTCTTTGGATACTAAATGAAGAGAGGTTTCCAACTGAGTATTCTCCCTGAAGGAAAAAAACTGTAGGAAGGCTGCAGCCTTCAACTTGAAAGCTGTTGCAGAACATGGAGAAAATTTATCTTTTTTTCCTGGCTAATGCAAAAGAGATTTTGTAGGGAAGGAGCAGCTCCCCTCAGTTTCATGTTTTAAATTTTTTAAAGTGCATTTCCATTTCAAGATCTTTGATATCTGAAATTCATTTTGGGGCCAAGTTAAGAGATGGGATTTTTGCCCAGCATAATATACCTGCTTAAGAACTACAAAAATGGTCTGTAAACACAGCTTTCAGGTTGGGAGTATATTCCTTCATTGCCCTGTTCCCACTGTGATTGCTTTTGAGGAGCAAGAGTTTAGCTGTTAAGCACCATTTTGACCCTTTAATTTTCCTAGTAAGAAGAAGGGAATTGCTGGACCACAACAGAGAAGAAACGAGATGGTCAGTGGAGCCACAGGAGCAAGACAGAAGAGAAGCCCAGCAGATGCCCCTGTGTGCCAGGTATGATTTTGGCAAACTTTGCCTCCCATGAGAGGCTCAGCTCCATGGGAGTCTGAGGCTTTGGAGGAGTGAGGAAGGTTCTGCTGTTTTGTCTTTCCTGATAAACCTGCTTCCATGGAGGGTCAGGGTCAGAGAATGACTTGGGGCTGATGGGAGTGCCATGCTGGATGAAATGGGGTTAGGTGGGGGAGATGTTGCTTCCCTTTCTCCTTTTGCTGCCTGTAGGTATTCTTGCTGGTTACAGGAACAGCAAGGGCTGAAGAGAGGAGATGTTAGAGCTGTAGGCAAATGCTCTTTTAGGGACAAAAGACAAATATTGTCATTAGTTAATCAGTGTGGCTAGTGGGTAATTTTCTGCTTGATGTTTATAACCAGTTGGTCTGCCACAAATGAGACTGAGTTCTTCCAGAAACAGCCTGGGGAGCTCCCTGTTTTCACTTCTGCCATCTCCTGAACTGCAGCAATGGTTTTGACAGGAAAAGATCTTGCTGAGTCTTTCTGGTGTAAAACTTGAAAGATAAGATGGCAGCTCACCTCACCCTCAGAACCAGGGTTTCCAAAGCACTTCCTTTGGAAGTGGGGCCAAAACTCTGCATTGTACAGACAGCATGAGACTGAGGGAGCAGAGAGTTGGTCAAAAGTCAGTCAGGAAAAGAACCCATGTTCCAAAGTCTGTGCTGCTCCCAGAATTTTAGGAGGATTGGTGCATCCACAAATGGATTATAGATCATTAATATAACCCACCAAAACCAACAAATATATGCCCACCCAGGGAAGCAATTCTTTCTCTGTTTTGGACACACTTTACTATCTGTGTATTGAGAAAATTTTCTCCCTCATTTAATTCCTGAAATTCTATTCTCTGTGGCCATGACTGGACTGTAGAGCTTCTGGCTGGGGTCAGGACCCTCCCTCTTTGGTGACTCCAGGTCACTTCTCTGAGCTGCAGCTCCAAATTGACAGTTCAGCAAAATATTCCATGTTCTTTGCCAGCTGGAGCAAGTCCTTGTTTTCAGCTCATTTGCTATTCAGCAGACCATGGATTTTTTTCTAGGAACATCAGCAGATGCTGATCACGAGGGGCTGCGTGATAGAAAGTGGGAGAGTGCTTGAAGACTAACGAATATTCTTGCTCTCCCTCTCCCTGGGGAGTGTTGCTCTCAGCAGATAAAATCCTTTTTAGTCCATGACCCACTGAAAAAGTACAACTTTTAACTGCTGTTCCCACAGGAACCATGCAAGAATGTTGGGTTGTTTTGGTTTTTCTCCCCAAGTTGTGAGACGAAGGGATAAATATGTAAGTGCTTTTTAAAATAAATGCTATATGAGGATTTGCTAATTCTTTTCACATGGGCCACCAAGGAGCCAAAATGTGGTAAATCACATTCAGCTGCCTCCACTCCCCCCTCCCCTGTGGTGGCCTGATTTGGACAGGAGCCCTGGAGATGAAACACTGATGCCTTGAGCCATCAGGCTCAGTCAGATGTTAGGTCCTCCTTTCCCTGACTTCCTCACCTCCATGCAGAACTCCTAGTTCACAGCAGGGGAAGCTAATGACAGCAGTTTGTTCCAACACTGAATAATATGCACTTCATCCATGAATCATTAAGAGGTTTCTTGAGAGGTGAGGTGAGCTTTGGATCCTCAGGTGGCTGAAGTTGTTGCACGAGTGGCTGTTCTCTGTGTAGCACCTGTCAGGATGAGTTCAGGTACAGTGTAACAGATTGTTCTTGCATCATCCCTGGGAGGTGAATGCACTGTGCTTCCTGCACAGGGCTGACATTCCTCTTCAATGTTGGCAACTGTAACAGAGAGGACCCTCTGGAAGCAGTGCTGGAAGTAACATTGCCTGTGAGCCATGCTGAAGAAAGGGGAGGAGAGAAATGCTAAGAACAATCTGTGGAAGTGAGGAAGTGTTTGTTTTTGTGCTAAAACCTGCCCCTGGGAGTGCAGCCATATGTTGTGCATTAGATGCAGCCCCACTTTAAACATTTCAGCAATTAAGACTGGAAAGAGCAAAGAGAGACTGAGGTGATGTGACAAGGAAAGTGTGCTGGGTCATGAAAATGATCCCATCCTTTATGTTCTCCAGTCTCTATTTGACCATTGGAGGTTTTATGCAACATCCATTCCCTTCTGACAGCTGTTCAGAGCCTGCTTTTTCCTATGACATTTAATGCACCCAAAGATCTCAGGGTCTGCAGCCCTGTCTGTTTGCTTTGAAGATCCCTACAAATGATGTCCAGGTCCTGGTCCCTCCTGCTGGCAGCATGAAGAGAAAGCAAAGTCAGTTCTGTCCCCTGCCCCCCTCTCCTCTTCCCCATGACACCATATGGCTTCCCTCAAACTGTAATGTGTTCCATTGCTTTCAGACACTGCAGAAACCAAAGCCAGGAATATTTTTCTGTCCAAATATAGTCAGGATGACAGTTCTCTTCTGTAGTCCAAACCAAATATCTGCACTTGAGACCTCTCAAATTCAGCAGGGCTCTGAAGTCACAGCAGCAGCTCTCTGCACTGGTGTAAAAGCCATCCTTTCAGGGGCTCCTCATAAAGCATGGAGCTCTTGGAAGAGACTTCAGAGTCCTGACTAATTTCTTGCCCTTGGCAAAGAGCAACACTGGCTGCCAGAACGGAGTTTGAGATTTGGTCTGAAGCATCTGAAAGAGGCTCAAATTCTGACAAGTGGTGTGGATTTGAGGCTACTGGTGGCTGCATCTGAGAGTCCTTTAAGCACAAGTATCTCTTGGGAAAGCCATAATACTCTTAGCCCAGGGCTGGGAACAGTCATGAAATGTCAATAGATGTGCCCTGTGGTCCTTATAAACCCTTAAAATATCTAGAGAAGAGAGCTGGATTTGAAATTTAACCACCACAGTATGAAATGTTGCTTTTTATCAGCAGCAGCCCTGAGGATTCTGGCCAGAGCTTGTGCTCCAGAGAGTCCAGATGTGCAGTGCCTTTATCAGCAGCATTGTTGGTGTGCACAGCATTGAGTTCATGTGTCTCCCTTAGCTCCACGAGCTGCATCTGTAAATTCTGGATACCTCAGCTTAAGAGCTTTCCTCATCTGACTCTGCTTGCCAAGGATTGGGAAACTGTGACCTCCTCCAATGTGCTTTTACCAAAGCTCTAGATACTGACTTTAGAGGGGCTATCTAAGCTGAGGTGTATTTTACAACAGTGTTACTTTCCTCTTCACTGGTTGGTTCCTCAGGCTGGGTGGTTGTGTGAGTTCTCAATCTATACTTTAAAACTCAGCTCTGTGTAGTCACCTTCAGAAACAGGCACTAACTGGGTGCTTGGAAGACTCCAGGGTCCTGCTTGACCTCAGGCAAATCTGGCACAGAATGGTCATAACCTGCCAGGTGCAGGTAGCAGCACTGCCTTCCTGCCCTCAGGCTGGTGTGAGATTAGGTGCTCTGAGAGGCTGGGGTATGCTCAGATACTCTTGCAAGAGGAGAAGGGTGTATCAGTGCAGAGGTGAAAGCCCTGTCACACTCCACTGACTCTCTCTGGTCATATGGGAGGTGGATGCACTTGGTGCTGTAATGCAGTTCCAGGACTGAAACTCAGTGTTCTTCCAGCTCTGTGTTTGGATTTTCCTTCTGAGCCAGTCCTGCTTTACTGGAGAAGGGATCTTGGCTGACTTTTTTGAGCCGCATTCCAAGGCAGGTTTTCACTTCAAGACTCCCTTCTCAATCTTTCTGCAGATGTGTTCTCATCTACTGGCTCTGACAGAAACTGGCTGAAGGGATTTGAGACCCTGGTACATTTAGGGAGCGAGTTGTCCCTAGGCTCTCACTGCCTGCTGTGGTCTGCAGGTTAAACCACAAATGGAAGTGTGTCTGCACCACTCTTTGGAGCTCCAAACAAAGCACTTTTCAGATGCTCAGGCACAGCCATATCTCATTCTGCCAACTGTGCTATTGGGGAAGAGGTGGAACTATCCCTAGAAAGTTGTGGCTGACAGTTGAGACCAGCCAATATTTCAGTGCTGCAGTGGAGTGCTGTGGTCTACAGGAGTTCCAGCCCTAACCCTTGCTTTCTGCTCCTTCTCTTCCTCCTAGTTCCAGCTTTCCTGTGCAATTCTACCCATAACTTCCATATTACTCCTTATTCTGTCCTTTTCCTGGTTACCTGAACAACTGCTGCACTTTGTCAACTCAGCAGAAAACATATTTTCTCCAGGTAGGAGCTTGGTGAAAACTGAAAAAGTGTCCTGAAATTCTACACAGACACACTGGTCATAGTTATTCCAAGTTGTTTAAAAGCTCCTGGCCAACTTTAGTCTGGAAATACATGAAACTTATAAAATGCCACAAGTTTGAATGTGCATTAGGGGAAAAAAATTAAAATTAAACCATTTTTCATTATTAGAAGTGCAATAAGTTTCTGAGACCTTTCAAATGCTTCAGCATTTCACAAGCAAAGGGCAGGGAGGGGATAGTTCTGTTGTCAGCCAGTGTAAACTGAGGAGAGTGCACAGCTCCTTTTCCTCTGCCTGCTCAGGACTCCTCAGCTAAGGACACGTCAGGAGTGCTGAGTGTCCAGTGCTTAGTGACCAGAGAGAAAAGTGCAGCTAATTCTGAAAACCTGACAATTTCTGAGTAAGCTTTTTTTAAAAGTCCTGAATCGACTTTCCATCTGCAGCTTGGAGATGCCTTCAGGAACCAAAGAGCTCCAACCAACTGGCCACTTCTCCAGGGCAATCTCGAGCTGAGGTACCCAAAATCAGTGTGATTCTGAAGATTCCGAGTACACAAGAAATTTGCAAGTCACTTGTGAAGTTCCATGGGAGTTGCTGTTTCCTTTTATCTGAGTGTGTAAACTCCCTGGGCAGTGTTTCCCCAGCAGAGAAGCCCTTGGTGCTCTCTCACTCCTCACTCTGCTCCTGCAGTCAGTCCCTGACAAACGGCAGCTCTGCTCGCGTTAAGCATCCCTCACAAAACATTCCCAGGACATGATGCTGGCTTCTGGATTCCCTTCTTCTGCCCCCTCCTCCAATTCTTTTCATTACATAAAGCTGACAACTGCAGATCTGTCCCCTGGTGATGACACGGTCAGTTAAGGAAAAGAGTTCAAGTCCATCCCAGCTTGTTTCACTTTGCTGCTGTTCCTCCGCCAGCCCAACTCTCAGCTGCAGTAACATGATACCACTTGGCAGAGGCTGAGAGAATCTTTGGCACATTGGAAAGAGGCTCAATGTAAAGTCTACTTTTTTTTTTCCTCCTAATTTTTTTTTTTTAGGGCTTTTTGAAACTCTAGTGATTCTGCACAACTTCAGCAGTAACTGCAGGGCTATTCACAACTGCTCGAAATGCAACTGTGAGCACAGGGATTACCAATGTGCTCTGGAGGAGAGCATGTCTTAGTCCCTGCTGCATCTCCCTAGAAAAGGCACTAAAGAACAACATGGATCAAGCTGAACAACTTTCTGCAGACAGAAGGAAGAGCCTCCCCTCAGCTGACAAGAAAAAGAGCAATGGCTGTAGAACCATTGTGGGGTTTTTGTGTGTGTTCCCTGTCGTGGCTCTGCTGGCTATTGTGGGAGATCCAACTGGAGCTGCAGTTCAGAAAATTCAGGTAGGGGAAAGGATCTAATTCTGAAATGCATGAAAGGGGGGTGGGGACATCAAATGTATGTGCATGTGTATTCTTTTTAGAAGATGGATACATTCAGGCAGCAGTCTAAACAACAGGTACACAACTGTTAAGGCAACAAGATCTGATTATGGCTGAGTGCCTTTTTGCAAAGGATCCTAAAAGGTAATGATGCACCTAAGTAGATTATTCGGGCTGTGTGTGCTGCTTGCTGACAACCAAACAGTGAACACAGAAAAGATGTGAGTTGTCTGCCCTCAGAACCCTGGCTGTTCTGAGTATCTCTGCTGTCTCAGCCTAGGAGATGTGACATGCTTGTATGGTGATTGCCACAGCAGCTGAGCTTTGCTGGGAGCTCCAGAGGCTAAACTGTGAGTAAAGCCTGGAAAAGATGAGCTGATATTCACTCTATTCACAGTCTGTCCATTATCAAGATGCTGGGGCAGACTGGTCAGGGGGAAGTGCAGCAGGGTGCTGGGACTTGAGCCTGAGCTTGGATTTTGCTTTTAGCCAAATTTTAGCTTTTAATTTTATAAAAAACCTAATCTTCTTTATGCACTTATTAATTGCTACTAAGGCACAGAGTTGTGTTATTGTTTAGTATATGAAAGGGGAAATTCAAAACTAGGAGACAGAGGGAGGGGAATTAATTATATTGATTTACTTCACTGAGTTGTAATGAATGGAGGTCTGACTGCACAGGGTGAACAATGTGGAGCAGGGATGTTGTCCAGTATCTGCCTTTATAGATCCTGGTGTCTGCTGCAGTTGTTGAGAGCTGAAACACCTCTCCTTCTACCTCCCAGGCTTTTAGAATGTCTGAGACCTTGAATCAGTGTCTTAGTCCTGAAAAGGGGATGCAGAGTGGGCAGACTTCCAGAGAACTGTGCTGGGTCCCATTCTTTTACATCCAGAACTCTGGACTAAAAGGCTGTTACAGTTTGAGTCAGATCTGTCATGAAATTTGATGTCTTTTACTGTATGATGACTTTAAATGCACTCCAGGGTTTCCAGGACTCCTGTTTATTTTGAAGGCATTTCAGATCCACAGTGCAGCTTTATGAAGAGCCTTCTGCACAAAGGCTTGCCTGTTTTCCTCATCTGTCCAGTATTTCATGTCTTCTCTGGTGAGGCTGGAGAGCAATAGCGAAGTGGAAAGGAAATGAACACTTCCCAGGAAGGGCTGTGGCACTCACCGTGGCCAGAAGCCTCATTCCTG
>NW_009954555.1:4119543-4123688 GCF_000747805.2 Chaetura pelagica
ATTCCTGCTCCATCTGTGCTCTGGGAGGGGAGGAGCTGCAGGGCCCTGCTCTGGAGCTGTGCAGGCAGCCTCCAGCACTGATCCTCTGTGATCCCATGTTGAGGAATGCTGCCCCCTTCCTTCCCTTGCCCCTCTGGTCCAAGCCCTGCCCCAAGAACTCCTCGCAGAGTCGCTCCTCTTTGCTCTGTCCAGGTTTTGCTCAGGCAAAGCACTGCTGGGCTGATGCTCTTGCCCTGCCTCCTAGACGCCCCTCAGGGAGCACCAGTTGTGCTCCCCAGCTTCCACACACCCCTGAACTGGTAATTTTTCTGTTCAGCCCTGCAGTCTCTCCCATCTCTTCCAACCTTCTGTTTTGTCTTTCAAGGAAGATGCCACATCACCTGGTCATCATGAAGCCTCTGCTGTGCACAGTCCTGCTTTCCCACCTCGGCCTCCAGCGCGGAGAAGACGCTACACCATCACACCAGGGCACTTGAAATGGGACCACTTCAACTTAACATACAAGTATGGACTTGCTTTCTAGCCCTAGAAGTATTTTCTAAGTGAGTTTTTCCTGCCATGGGTGTAGATATTAACCATATGAGTATTGCTAATCCATCTGCCAATGAATGGAAAGCTGCTAAAGTCTCTACAGTAGGAAATATTTCTACAAAAGCACATACAGCACCCTGAAAGATGCTTTTTTTCCCTCTGGGAAAAGATTAATGGCATTGTTGAATGTTCTTCAGAAGAGCTAACATGAGCTCAGACAGAACAAGGTTCAGGGAATCCCCTTAGAAACGATTTCCTAAGATGAGCACAGGCAGGTGGCATCAGATCATCACAGAAAGTTCAGAGCAGCAGAAGCCCTGGAGGTTTGACTGCAGAAAGGGCTCTTGTTCACTCCTGGCTCAGAGTCTGTCCCTCCCTGGAGATACAGGAGCCAAATCTGATTTTTTCAGCATCTGATGTGATTACAAAGGTCCTGTCAATGAGACTGTGCTAGCTCCAGCCACTCCTGTTTTTAAAGCACAAGCCCCAGACCTGCCCTCAGGAGTGCTGCAGTCCCAATGGTTACACCACCAGGGCTGGAGTGGCAGGTCCTGCTGGAGCTCAGACAGCACTTGGAAGTGGCTCCTGGCAGCAGCAGTGTGTGGGGCAGGTTTTTCTTGGCTTTGGGCTGAGGACATCACTATGGAGCTGTGTGGGTGTCTCAACACTCCAGCTCTGTGGCTGCAATGGGCAGGAAAGGTTTCTGTCACCAAACAGGAAGGAAAAGGTTTCCAGCAGTGTTTGCACTGGGATTGCCTGAGGTGAGGAGGGCAAGTAGGGTGGGCAGGACAGCAGCAGCTGTGTATCATCCAAGAGTTCTGCTAACCCCTTTTTTCTCCTCAGAGCAGGAGGGAGAGTGTCTCAAGGTCACCAAATGCAGGCTGGGAAGATAACTGGCAAGGTTATCTCCATTTGCTGCAGTTACCTCACCTCTCTGGGTAGCTGTTAGGCTGTCAGTCACACAGGAGTGTCACTGTCCCTGGCCTTGGTGCTCCAAGTGTGGTGGTGGTGGCTGCAGTGCTGGTCAGGACAGGAGAGCAGGGGTTAGTTCAGCTGGTGAGCCCCAGGAGTGGGAGGCACAAGCCTGGCTCCTTCACACAGCAGAATGTGTCTCCCTTCATGCTCATCCCACCCAGGCTGAGCCTCATGATAAGTCTTAATTGTCCAGGTTTGCACTTGTTAACAGCCTGGCTTGATATGAAACCTTCTGCTCCCTTTAGGATGTGCTGGGACGAAGGGAGAACATAAGCAGCATAGCTAGAACACAGCCAGAGGGGATAGCAGAACACACACAGCTTTTCCCCATTGCTACACTGCAGGCATTTCCTGAATGCAGATCTTCTTTTGGGACAAGGTAAGCTTCTAGGAGCCATCTGTACATTTCCATGGTGCAAACAGGGGTTCTGCCATCCTGCACTGGTAGTTTTCTCACAGTTCAGCTGCATCTTTACCTGTGCCCTAAGCAGAACCCCCTCTTGAGTTTCTCTCAAGTCATGAGATTTTTTATTTCAAAGGAAGTAACTCATTTTACTTTCACACCTTTGATATCCTTTGGAACCCTCCTTCAAACCTTCTGCCTTTAGAGTATAATAACTCAGTGTGTGCACACATTGTAGCCCAGGTGTTACAAAAGGGAGTTCCCCACTGCTGAACTGCAGTTGTTTCCTCTTCTAGCAGCACTGCACAACAGGCTGGGAGATGCCAGGATAGAAACAGGATTCCAAGAGAACCATGTCTGAAATTATGTTCTTGAGGAGGGACAAAAGCCATAGTCCAGAACATGTGATTGTAAAGAATAGGTACTGAGTAGTCCCTGTGGAGACTTTATTAAATATTCTGGCTAATTAATATGAATGTTAATGATAATACTGTAATATTACATCAATTTATTAATGTTTCATATTATTAAATCAAATTCAAGCTACTTCTGCTTGAAACCTATTAAGAGTAAATGGAAAGACTTGTCTGATGCAGCCTTAAGAGCCTTCAGCTGAAGGCTGAGAAGGGAGGAGCATTTTCCTGAGGCTGTTGTGTGTCCCCACAGGATCCTGTCCTTCCCAAGGAACCTTCTGAGTGCCTGGGACACACGCAGGGGCCTGGCGGCCGCGTTCCGTATGTGGAGTGAAGTGTCACCCTTCAGCTTCAGGGAAGTGCCACGTCACCTGCCCAGTGACTTGAAAATAGGTGAGTGCTGGGGCTGCTGGCCTGAGGGGACACTGCTGTGTGTGCTCACTGCACCAGGGGCTGGACAAGCTTCAGGAGTGAAGCAGATGATCCCCCTGTGCTGTGTGGGCTCAGCAGGACCTCTTGGGCCAGGACTTTTGCCTTTAATCAGGTAGAGAAGCTGCATTTAGTTGCTCTGAGGAGACATTAAAATATTATTAACACTTCCTATTGAGCTCTCAGTCCATCAGCTGTAGGTATTTGACAAGAATTAACCCTCAAATCCACCACTGGGGCAGGATTATCTCTATTCCACAGATAGGGAAACAATATTGAAAGGTGAGATGGCATAGCCAAGGTCACACAGAGCCAAGGAGCAGGTGACAGATCCCAGCTTGTTGATGGTTTCAGGCTACCTCCCATTGATCCTGTTGAAGCACCATTTTTCTCTGTCCCCTCCATCACTACTCCATAGTTACCTCCTGAGTTCCTCAGGCCTAGCAAGATGTCGGTGCTGAGGTGTGATCTGCTCAGCCTCCACCCCAGATGCAAATTCTCCCCAGGATTTATGGTCTGTGTGAAATAACCATTTCCTGTGCAGATGGCAGCAATTTTGAGATAAACAGACTGACCCGTTTCGCAACAGGCTCTTCCCTCTCGTGTTGCGCGATGCTGCTGCAGCACGTGATGGGCCTTCCTGGGGCAGCTCTGGGTGCAGGGCACATTGCTATGCTCTCCTAGTGCTGTCAGAGACAGCAAGCAGCTCTGGCTCGAAGGCTTATCTGTTGATTTATGGTTAAAATGGAACAGTTACATCCCAGGATCATCACTTGACTAGCCGACTTCTTTATAAAAACACTTCACGTGATGTTGCAAGAAGGGCTCAGTGCTTCTTCCTGAAACATGGACTCATGGCCACTGAAAAGAGCTCCAAGTCTGGGGTCATCACAGGGCTGAGCACAGTTTGTATCCCGCAGCCATCATTCCTGACAGTCCTTTTGCATTTGTTTTTCCTTTTGTGGCTCTGGAGGTTGGAAAATGTGGGATGCCACAGATATTTTTTTTTAGCAAACCACAAGTTTACAGATGTCTGTCCTGGAGGGGCTAACCCTGATGGAGACACTAAATCTGCTGCTTTTTTCCAAAGGCTTCTACTCCATCAACCACACAGACTGCCTGGAGTCTCTCATCCACCACTGCTTTGATGGGACAACTGGGGAGCTTGCCCACGCCTTCTTCCCACCCAACGGGGAAATCCATTTTGATGACCATGAATACTGGATCTTGGGGAACACCCGGTTCAGCTGGAAGAAAGGTGACATGTACTGCAGGGAACACACAATTAATACCTGTAGGATTTAGATTTTAGTCCTGCTTCTGGGGCTTGGGGAAAGAAATAACAGAACTGGCAGTGCTTTGCTGTAGTTTTGGAGGTTGCTGGTCCTGCTGTC
>NW_009954555.1:4123733-4125943 GCF_000747805.2 Chaetura pelagica
GTCAGTGGATTTACTCAGTAGTTGAGCCAAATATTCAATAATTACATCTGGCTTCTGCCCAGGCAGGTGCACCTCTGAGAAGGGCCACATTGTATCACTTCAACTTGCTGCCATGGCCATTTACATTTTAGTTTTTCTGGGTCTGTAGTGATTCTGGGGTTTGTGGGCACCTAAAATTGTCTGTGTTACTTACAGGTTGGTGTTTTCTTCCTGATTTTTTTAAGCAATGTCAAAACTAACTCTGAAGCAGCTGGTCCCTGGCTAACCAGCAAATTCAGTTCATATTATATGACCAAATCAGTACTTTTTTCAAAATAAGGTATTTTGCTTTTCACCAAATAAAAAGAGAGGAGGGGGGATTTCAGGTGATGCAGCAGGATGTCTAAACACAGCAGCAGGTGAGATCTAGGGACAAAGACCTAGGAGAGATGATTTTAAAGCAAGGATGGCAGTGTGTGAATTTATTCTGCAAGATACCAAGGTATGTGTCAGCAGTAATGCCTCTTGAGTCACCCTCAGTTTAAGGCCACCACTGCTGGAGACTGGCTTCAAAATGCTACCAGGAAACCTGAGTTTGCCTGACAGGCTGTGGGGGATGCAGAGGTCAACTGGAGACTCTTTTGGACTGGAATTTTCCAGCTGGCAGTCCCATTCCCAAGCCGCCACTTCCAGTTATGGCTCTAGGCACAAAGTTAGCAGAAAGCTGACAAGAGTTAAGTCTGACTTAGGGCACTTGCCTGCATTTCAAACCTGGCTCTTTCAGAGCAGTCTTGCTGCTCTCTGTCCAGCTGGAAACTAGAAGCATGTGGAAATAATTGGCTGGTCTATCTGCACCCAAGTGGCTACAGGGAAGATGAAACTGGGGCAACCTTTGATAAGACCATAGTGTCCTAGTGCTGAAGTATTTCTTCCCCTGGTTTTACACCAAGATTAGCAAATGTACTTCACAAGATGCCAGCTGTTTTTCCATGTCTCTTCCAGGTGTGTGGCTCACAGACCTGGTACATGTAGCTGCTCATGAAATAGGACACGCCTTGGGACTCATGCACTCCCTGAACCCTGGGGCCCTCATGCACATCAACGCTACCTTGACTGGGAAAAAGACCATCTCCCAGGATGAAGTCTGGGGAATTCACAGGCTTTATGGTGAGGGAGGCAGGGCTGTGCTCTGTGTGAAGAACATCTGCCTCAAGTATCAGTTGGATCCTGTGGAGCTCTCCTGACCTTAGCCCCTCCTCCTTGGGCAGGACTAGGCTGTCAGCCAGGGAGCACTAGGCAGGAGGGATCTTCCTTCATGCAAAGCAGCGCTAAAAGGAGGTGGAACATTGTCTGTTCCTAGCACTTTGAGCTTCAAATGTCACAGGCAGGAGGGGACAAGTCTTGCAGCCTTGCTGCTCCCACCTCCCCAGCTGGCAGAGGGGTTGTCCAACTCCTGTTAGAGATGCTTTTCTGTCCCAGCTCTGCCATTGACACTGAACAATCTGAAATGTCACTTTGATTCTCAGAAGGAACACTCAGTCCCTCTAACACCTTGTCTCTGTCTCTTTCAGGGTGTAAAGACAGGCTGTTCATGTGCCCATCGTGGGCACAAAAAGGTTTCTGTGAGAAACGCAGGAAGCTGATGCAAAAGCACTGTCCTTCTGCCTGTGACTTCTGCTACGGTACCTGCCTTTCCTGCTGGGATCCTTGGTGGGGTTTGCTCAGAGGGAGGAGGTAAAAGTTAAGCAGTGTTTGCTGCAGGGATAGGCAGGATCTTAATTCCACATATAATTGAAATAGGGAAGTTGATTTTTACCCATCTCTGTCAGTTCACACACCACAAAATTGCTGTCTTCGCCAATGAACAATGTTACATGTCTATCCAAGAAGTGCTCAGTAGGAGGCATTTTTAAACTAACACAATTCTATGAAAGTGTTTTGGAATAACTAAAGCTTGGTAATGAGCAATGCTAATTTGTGCCATTTCTTTCTCTCACCTCTGGGGGACAGAATTCCCATTTCCAACGGTCCCTCCTACTCTGCCTCCACCGAGGACAAAGACCAAGACTGTTTCTGAGGGCAGGAACGTCACTTTCCGCTGTGGGCAGAAGATAATTCACAAAAAAGGCAAAGTTTAGTAAGTGCTCTATCATTTATTCCGGCCCCCTAGGAGATTTTGCAACTTACATACCAAAAAGGATGAGGAATGATGACCAACCAGAGTCAGCAGG
>NW_009954555.1:4126125-4145380 GCF_000747805.2 Chaetura pelagica
AGCAGGAAAGCAGCTTCTCCTCTGGATTGTGACACTGCCTGGTCTGGCAGCCTGAGCAGAAGAGGCTGTGAGGAGGGAAGGTGCAAATATTGTAACTCTGCAAAGCACCTGGCCTGAGAGCAGACAGGAGAAAGTTTGGGTGAAAAAGGGTAAAATCCAATTCATGGCAATAGCACCCAAGGTGACTCTTCCCATCCAGTCAAATTCCCTGGCCCATGTGCTACAAAAAAACAGTCTTTAACCAGAAGGGTGCATCTCATACTTCTTGCTCATGTCCAAACATGTTATTTCTGGATATATCTAAAATTGAAAGAGATGGGCCCAAGTCCACGAGTTAATTTAGACTGAGGACCCAAACTCCCATCAACTTTCAGTAAGATTCACGTGCCACAATTCCTCAGGATTGCTCCTGAGATAGAACTGCCCTCGTGCAGCTGAAATACAGAGTAAAACTTAACCTTGTTTTGTTAAATATTGAGTAAAACCGTCCCTTGTTTCAAGTCCCATCTGTGCTGTGCTCAGCTAGAAGAGAGAAGAACCATTTCCACACATTGCCTTGTACTAGACAGTTGGAGCTTAATTTCTATTCTTTTTCTTCTGACAGCTGGTATAAAGATAAGGAGCTTCTGGAATACTCATATCCAGGTTACTTATCTTTAAATGAAGATCACATGAGCATCATTGCAAATGCAATTAATGAAGGAACTTACACTTGTATAGTGAAGAAAAAAGAAAGAATCTTGACTACTTATTCCTGGAGAATCAGACTCAAGCACTAACGAGGGCCCTGGAATGAGCACTCCAGGTACTGCTCCTTCTCTTTCAAATTCAAAATGTTTCTCTGGCATTTTATATTTAACCTCTGACAGTCCAACTCAACTTCTACATCAGCTGCTTCTATTCCTTGGGCAAAAGAGACTAAGACTTGATTACTGGAACATAAAACTTCCAAATCAGTTCTAATGCTAAAGAATTTATCAAGTATGAAGTATGTGCTGTGAAGAGAATTTAAAATGTGGGGGTTTTGGTTTGTTTTTAAAGTGTCGGATTTTGCAGCTAAACTATGTGGATCACTGCAGAATGCTGGAAAACAAGAACATAATTCTTCATCACACAAGTGGTTGAAGGGATTGGTGGCTCAGCTCTTGCCATGGAGGCAGAGGTACAGTGGAGGGAAATGACCAGTTACACTCTGTTTTCCTGTCAGGTTTTTAGATCCTGGTGCACAGCACCGGAGGAACTTAAGACTTTTTAATAAGACCTCTTATTACCTTTTATTTTTCTTGTCAGAAGGAGGATGTAAGGTCACAACACACCTTCTCTCATTATTCCATTCCACATTTCAGCACATTCATGTATCCACAGAACAGCTTTTTCCCCACCAACCACTTTCCTGTGGTATTTGTTACTTGTACTCTTATCCCAAGAGACTATTTACCTCCATCAGCAGCTCCTCATAACCTGTCCTGCAGGTGTGTCTGCCTCTGGACTCTCCAGCAGGGATGAGGGAATTTCCATCACTGTCATTTCCAGCATTATCCTGTCACTTCAGCAGTGAGGTAACTGTGCCACATCCCAGAGGGAAGCAACACCAGTGCTGCTTGGCTGCACTAGGCTTTGCCTGCTTCTCCACAGCTGGAGCAGCCCTGGCACAGTCTGAAATCCCTGGCAGTCTTTCCATGCAGTGACATCCCTGTCCAGCACTAAAGCAGCCTCCATTGCTCCCTGCTTAGGTTCAGCCTTTTGCAGTTGTCCTCTTAACCTCTTGGAACAAGGTTCTTCCTACTTAGAAGCACCAACACACCCAGGAAGTCTCTCATGTGCTGCAGTACAGGTCCAGGAAGACCTTTGTTTAAGAGCAGAAAGGCTCCAGCAGTAAAACCCTCAGCAAAGGTGCAAAGACATAGAAAGAAACTGCTAATTCCTGTTTGTCTGGTACAGCTGCAAGGTCTGTAATTGCACTGGCAGCCATTCAGCATGAACTGCACATCTGTCACAGCACAGAGCTGCACTATGTGGATCTGATCATCTCTTCCCAAGGCAAAGCTTTGGCATTGGGAGGAGAGAAACAAGCACAAGGAGCTGTTCCTCTTAGTTTCCAGGACCTGTCACAAGAGGACGTCAACACTTCAGCTGCAGGGAGGCTTAATCCTGGGGCAGAGGCACAGTCCTTCACCTCACTTCAGTGTCACTCTGCCTTCAGACATGGCTCAGTGCTGATTACCACACCTCACACAGTTTCTCTGCGTGCACCATCACAGGGAATAACATGATTTTCTGTAAAGAAGCCAATAAAAAAAATTAAGCTCAGCCCCTGCAGAGGGACACTATGTATCTCAGCTTCCACCTGCTGGTATGGAAACCAGCTCCCAGATGTGGAGATGTCCTCCAGGTAAGCAACAACACTGACTTCCTCTCAGATTACAGCTTGAATTTATAAAAATAAAAACTGAAACAAGCCAACAGCAAGTAAGTACCTGAACTACACTTTGGTGATTCTGCCTCACATTCATGCACTGGAACTTCCCTTGTGTTTTAAATTATCTCTTTCTGCAACTTTTCCACACTGGCATCAGCTGTTTAAAAAAAAGATCTGATTTCAGAATACTTGGATACTACAACACTGTTTTGGTGAACCAGACCTTAACCTTTTTGCTCTCCTTACCTGCCTTGCAGAGCAGCTCTGTTAGCCATGCTGGGAGGGATGTCTTCTAGCTGTCCATGAAGCACTTGTTTATACAGTTTAATATCAAGGATCTCTGCTGGTAAAGCACAATTAGGATTTCACCATTGCTCTGCCCTTTGACTTCTCACAGATTTATTTGGTATGAATAAAGAAGCTGAGGATTTGGTTTCACCAGTTAACTGAGTACAGCACAAACTCAACAGTGTGTCTTTGCATGGAGAGTTGAGCTCAGGATCTTAACAGGCAAGGACTCTATGCAGAAACAGACAATTGAGACACAATAAAAGCTGAGATGCAGTCACCTGCCTGCAGCAGTGCCAAGGGAGCCAGAAGGGTAATAATTGCTAGAGTGCAGGATGCACAGCACAGCCTGAGACACTGCACCTGCAGTCATGTGCTGACCCCTCAGAGCTCAGTACAGGCCCTGACACAACCTCCCTGTGCTCCTCTGGGATGCAGCAAAAACACACAACTGCTTTACAGCAGGGAATTCATCTCCACCTCTGAGGAGTCTTGTGCAAATCACACACACTCGGTGACCAGACTAGTCTTAGAACTGATTCTCTTTCATTACAGTTTGGCCTTAAGAGAAAACCTCGACAGAAAACCAACCCAAACACCCACCCCTCCTATCTTCAAAAGGTACCACAATGTTGGTACATCCCCCTTCCAGTTCCAAGGCCCTTGCCCAGAAAAAAACGTCTTACAATGTGCTGAAACAGAGGGAATGTTTATAATTGAAATGAATCCTTTCACAGGCCTGGTGCCCAGCTCTGACTGCATGAATACCTCAGTGTTTTCCAAATCTTCCTGTTCCTAGAAAAGACTGATAGCTCTGGAAACGAGAGCCTCAGAAGGCTGTGATATTCCATCATGATTCCTTTGGTCTTCCATCCTACAAGGACTGGAATATGGCATTATACAATCAGTAACGCAAAGCTCTCTCTTTTTTTTTTTTCTAATGGAAAAATGGCATATTTAAAAGAACTTTCTATAGAAAATAAAGTTTCAAGTCTCCTTATGAAATCTTTTTTTGATTTATAAAACAATAGGGTACCTCTTTTGCACCACTGTAAATACACGTGCACAACACAAACTGCACCCAAAAATATTGTCAGTGAGAATCCAGCCCTCTCCAAGGCACCAACAGGAAAGAAACCTCAGAACTGTTACTGGATATAGTTGGGGGCAAAAAAAGACACCTACATTTTCTTAAATGTTGTTTGCCCAGGCTGGCAATATTGCTGCCACAGCAGCACAGATCTGGAGGCAAACAAGGATGGAATAAGTTTCCATTCCACAAGACTTAATGCCATCACTGTCCAAGTTTTCTGCATGTGAAGAAATGAAATCCTTCACACTGTAAAACAATTAAAAATGTATTTTAATTCTACAAATTTACAAGGAAAAAAAAACAACAAACACCAACAAAACAAACCCAACGAAAAAAAAAGCAACAAACAAAACAACAGTTTTAAAACAGAAACTGTTCCAGGATTTTACTTCAAGTTCTCTTGTGTCAAATTCTGTAATGATCCTTGGCTTTTCAGGTTAATTCCAGTCCTGTCATGGAATGCTGCAGTTATACTCCACACCCAGCCAAAAGCCTTTGAACCTGTGAAAACCATCTAGTCTCCCTGACGTGAAGAACAGAACTGGGACACTCAGAAATTCACTCACATCAACAGTTTCTTTGTTTTGTTTTGGTTTTCCTCCTTTCATGTTGAGTTTAAAACTTGAGGCTGAAACCAGGTCCTGCAGCAGATGCTCCTTGATTTGTGGTGGTCAGATGAAAACCTGTGTCTTTCAGATCATCATCACCCTGTGAAAACCAAACACAATTCCTCTGTCAGGAAGCATCTGTACAGATGGATTTACCTCCAACTCAAAGATCTACATAAGAACAAAATAAATCAAAGTATCTTTATGCCAGGAGAAACAAATGTTTGATTTAGTGGCACTAGAGCTAAGGTCAGTGCAGTCTTATTCATGATCTTTAAACACTGCTAAATCAAAAGTTACATTTTCTCAGGGCATCTCAAATGTACCCTTAGTTTGTGCACATACTTTTTACCTACTTTTACCTACTTTTCACATGTGCATATGTGAAAGAAAAAGAAATCAATATGTGACTACAAAACTACATTTACTCAGCATCTGATCAAACACACTCTGCATCCCCTTCATTTTTATACCCTCAAAAACAACCTCTTAGGCTCCTTTATCTGTAAAACTGGGTTTAGGGACTGAAATGATGGTGACACAGTAACTGGAGCTGTCCTCTGAGAAGGAATGGGGAGATCTGGGCTGCTGGAGGGGCTTTTCCAGGCAAGCAGGGGTGAGTGTTGGGATGGGGAACATTTCCAAGCTCAGGATGTGGACATGTCCAAGGACATGAGCAGTGAGTGTCACCTGGCCCTGCTGTACTCACCAGCTGGCTGTAGCCAAGGCCCCCCTCAGGTGGCCGAGGGCTCGTGCCACGTTTCACCCTCTGCTGCTCACTTTTTGCTGGCCAGGTGGGAAACATGGAGGGGTCGATGGGCAGAGGAGTCTCCCGGAAATACTCGTGTTTCAGCCCATCCTCAGCAGTGATCCTTCTGGCTGGGTAGTATGTCAGAAAGCTGAGAGGAATTCAGGGAGACAATGAAATGGGGAAGAAGAGAAACAGAGGGGCAGAAAGGAAAAAACAGCCTCAAAATTATAAATTCTTCAGCAATGCCATTTGGAGCATTCTGGTCTTTAACAAAGGCTTCTGTTAATGGGCATGATTGGTGACATTTGAGTGGTCTGTGAAAGTCCAGTTCCTACATGGACCTGCAGGGAATGGAACTGCAGCTGGAACTAGGGATCTGTTCACTGGAGAAGAAAGCTGGGATTGTATCAATACACCCCAAACACTGTAATGCTGTAAAATTGAACTGCACAGCTTGAGGTTGGTTATTTTAAACCTTCCACTGTACAGAAAGGGGTTTTACTGTACTAATCATCCTACCAAACACACAGATACACACACACACCCCCAGTAGATACAGCCCTGGCACAAACAAAGCACTTCTCATAGAATGCCAGGTTGGAAGGGACCTCAAGGATCATCTGGTCCAACCTTATGCAGATGACACTGATGTGATACCCATCTTTATTACAAGTTCTGCCTGGACCTTCTGAAAGGTTCTCTAACTTCTAATAAATTATTCCCAACTCATTCAAACACATGGAGCAGCATAATTCTTAAAAATTGGAAAGACTCAAAATCCCCCTTTAAAAAAGTATAATTATTTAAATATAATTTCCTTAAATGGAGAGAAGTTCTAAGAAATACCTGAAACTAAATTATTTCCACTACTTCATGTCCTATCATTTAAAGGGAATATTAGGGAAGGGAGGGGAGGAGGAATCTCTCAAGCCATTGTCAACCTTTTAAAGCAAAACGAACTGGAATGCAATCAGAATGCAGCAGTGGAGTTAATTAAAAGGAACTGCCCGAACATCAGATGTGACTGAACTCATTAAGTCTGAAACTCTAGGAGAAAAACAAGAGCTTTAATAGGATCCCTAGAATGTACTGCTTTTCCTTTTTTCAGTTGTAATTTAATTGTTATAACCAGATCCATCAGCAGACTGCCTGACCACTGACTCACCACACCATCAAACATGACATAAGTGAGCTCTAATGACTGTACAACATGGCTCTGTTCTCCCAGGGTGTAGCTGTGCAAGAACAACCCTGGGCTGAGGTTTAACAGCCGGAGTTCAGAGAGCTGTGAGAGAGAGGAAGAACATCACAAACTTCAAACCCATCAGCCTGTTTTTGCAAGGTTAAACGTGCTGAAATTCCACACTCCAAGCCATTCTCCACCACTCTCACAGCAGCTGAGCACATTCTCCCAAGGATCCCAAGGTGCTGCAGCACTTACTTGTTCATCAGGTCGAAGCCCTGGTCGGAGAGGAGCGCCCCAAACCTCTTGCGCAGGTTGTTGTAGGGATACTCTGTGAACGTCATCTTCTTCACTGCTGGCAGCTCGTTGTAACCCGGCCAGATTTTTTCACTTGGAGTACCCAGATCCTGTCAATTAAAATTATCTCCTTTATAAACTCCTTCTAGAGTACACCCCTTCTGATTGCTCATTACACAGCTGTAGGAATCAGTGTATCCAGAGAGGACAGACAGATCACAGTTCATGATCTTCACCTCCTGCAAGCCTTGTCAAAGAAGAACGGGAGCAAGGAGCTGAATCTCTGACATAGAGCAACAAGCACTGCTAATTTCTTACTGCTCTGAGGTACCTGCCTCTGAAACCAGTCCTTGGGAGTCCAGAGTTGTTAAAAATATTACCTTAAAAACTTTGTTAATCTGGTCAATTTCCGACTTCCCCGGGAACAGCGGTTTCTGTGTCAGCAGCTCCCCAAATATGCAGCCCACTGACCACATGTCTATTGCTGTGGAATATTCCTGAAAAGAAGGAATATGTTAGAAAATCAGTAAGATTCTTTCACTCAGTTGTTTGGGGTTTCGCTCTTGTTTTGGTTTGGGGTTTCACTTGTTTGGATTTGGTTGGTTTTCAAAAAGATCCTCCCACTCTGAATGAAACAAACCCAGTCACTCCAATACCCCAAGCTCAACTCTCAACTGAATTTATTTACAATTACTGTGAATTATGAGTAACACCCACATACACAAACACTTCAAGATGAAACGTGAGTCTTGTTACTGGAGCCCTGCAGAACCCCACTGATTTCATCCAGATTTCAGGAATGAAACAAGTTATCTAGGGAACCAGAATGTAGCCAGTACATGGCTCTGCTCTCAGGTGTCACAAATTTTAGGCTAATTAAAAAAATAAACTAAAAATCCAGCTGCCTAAGGTCACAGTGACAGTTTGCACCAATCCACCAGAAGTCCAGCAGCACTGCCATGTCAGCATCCTAGAGAAAAACGCAGTCACCCACCCACCTTCTGACTGTGGAAGATGGAACCTTTCTAACTGGGTTACAAGGAAAAATAACACTGAAGATTCAGAATTCCCAGCTGTAAATCAGTATCAAGACTCAAACACACTTGTAATTTGTTCATTGGTTATAAAATAAAGTTAGGCTGCAGAGCCCCAGAGGAGGGAGGATCATACCTTAGCTCCAAGCAGCAGCTCAGGAGCCCTGTACCACAGGGTCACCACCACTGGTGTGTACGGCTTCAGGGGGGATCCGTACTCCCGGGCTAGTCCAAAATCTCCCACCTAAAGGAAAACAGGAAATCAGCAACATTTCCAGCACTGACCATTCCCTTTCCTAACAGTGCCCACAGGTCTGGGCCACGCTGGCCACTGCACAGCTTCCAGCCTTCCAAAACAGCCACCCAGAATGTCCTGCTTCTCACAGCCTTCCTTGTCTTTTTCCACTGAAGGGAAAATCATTTTTCTCTCCCAGAGACCAAGTCAGAGTTCCTGCCACTGGTCACCTTGGCAGGAAGTTACACAGCAGGGGGAAACAAACCAACCAACCACCACAGGTGCTGCCTTCAACTTTGCAAGAAAACGATTCCAAGTTCAGTTTTTCCTGAGAAAGGGAAAGGCTTTAACAACAGTAACAGCTGCAAGGTGTAAATAATGTCAATGGACAATTGCCAGCTAAAATTTAGAAATAAAAATGGAAATGTTGTCCTGATCTTGTCAGTACTGCTTTTCTCCTAGGTTTTTGTAAGAGGCCAGTGTAAGGTTAGAGTTTTAAAGACTTTCTTTGTAAAAAGAATCTCCATCTCCAGCAGTAACTGTGCATTTCAGCACTGCTCCAGAGACTGATATTCTGTATTAAGCCTCACAATCTCTTGCTCTTTTGCAGCTCTATTTTACAAGTTTCCCCTCCTGCCTCTTAAAGCAAACGCAAAACATTCTGCCCAGCTCTTCACACAGCTACAAGGCAATGCAGGGTGATTCTAGAAGAGCAGCTTTTTGACAAGTGTGCTACAATTCATGTCATTCTTACTTTCAAAATGCCTGAATGACTGAGCAACAGGTTGGAGGTTTTCAGGTCTCGGTGCAGGATCCAGTTGTCGTGAAGATGTTTGACTCCTCGGAGCAACTGAATCATCAAGGTTTTCACTTCACCTGAAATGATAAAAAGAAGCCAAATATGTTCAAAAGACATAATCTAGATTTAATTTTTGTCATTTTGTTTGGAGAACAGGGAAGGGAGCAGGAGAAGAAAGGGATGTCAAGCTAGAAGCACAGTATAGACTGCCCCAGAACAAGAGCAGTTAAACCCAGAGAGCTGCCAATAAAGCAACATTAATTCGCACCTCTGGAACACAACCAACCAGTGCTCAGGAATTAATGCCTCTCAAAAACACTGGAAATAGCCAAAAGGAAAACTCAGTGTTCTTTTCCAGGGGAAGGTCCCTCAATTTCACATCTGAACCTCCACTTCCCCCTGCATGCATGCAAACTGGGCTCACCAGCCAGACACCACATGAAACACCAGCACTCCCAGCCCACCATCCTGCCCCATCTCCTGCATGTACAACCAGACTGAGCAGAAATCAGGCACCCAAGTCTGTTCCAAGGAACACTCCAAGGACATTCCAAGGCAAAAGCCAGTTTTCTGATGTCAGCACAGCCCAAAGACACCCAGGTTTGTGTTGGACAGTTTTCCAAGGAGAGAAAGGCAAACAGTACCTGGTAGGAATGGCTGCTTCATGGTTTCCATCAGACTCTTGAGGTCATGTTCCACGTAGTTCATGACAATATAAATTTTATCCATATTACTGCCTACAACTATTTCCTAGGACACAGAAAAAAAGTGATCAAAACAAGCACACAGCATTTAAAAAGCCAAAATTAATTCTGGAAATTTACTGGCAAAAGGATACATGGAACCTGCCATTGGTAAAATCAACAGAAAATGTGTTTTTCTATGAAAAAAAACAGCCTGGTTTTGCAAAACACAAGATGTAGAGACCAGCCCTGTCTATTCCATGGGCAGGGTACAACTGGTAGAGAAACAGGCTCTGCTAAGAATGCTATTGTTTTTATAAGGCGTTTTAAAAGCCAAGACAGTATTTCAAGAAGAAATAAAAGACTGTGGCCTTACTCTGACAGTGACAATATTTAGATGTTGTGCTTTCAGAATAGTATTTATTTCTCTCAGGGAAGTAATGGGGAAACCTTCTTTCTCCTTTTCCATTTTCAGTCTCTTCAGTGCCACGATTTCATCTGCAAAGGAAACAGAATTATTAACTGCAGATTTCCCATCACATAACTAGTAAAATAAACATTAAGAAACCCCTCGGTGTTTTGTCACTAACTTATTAGTATTTAAACCATCACTCAAGATATTACTTAAAACTAACAAGCAGAGTCAGTCTCAAGACAAAAAAACCCCACCAGCACCAGATTGCCAAGTTTAAAGAATAAAATCCAAAACAACAATCCAAAAGCTGCATCACAGATTTTAGTGTGTTCCATTACAACTCACCTGAAAAGACACTAAAGTGTATTTAACTCTAAACTCCTCACCACAGTTGGGAAGATAAGACAGGGCACAGAAATGCCTCAAGAGCAGTTTCTCACTATTTAAAGATCTGACTTTAAACCAAGGTGCTACTCAAAACATTACTGAAGTGAATGATTAAACACATCTGGTGATGCCAGTCTCTGAGCAGGCCTCAAGGCAGAGGGAAAAGAAAACTGAGCTCATGGTAGTTGCCCAGTGAACAAGAGCACTCAGAAACCACAATGCCAGCTGTGCATTCCCACTCCCCAGAGGAGATCAAATGGCAATATTGTCCTAAAATAAAGAGAGGAACTAAGGCACCCAGAATTTAAACCTGACACCAAAACCACAGCTTGTCAGCTGGAACCTAAAAACAACCCTCATTTCTGCCTTGGTCTCCTTTGGAACATCTATTCTCACAAGCTCTCTTCACCAGCTGCCAACTCCATCTAAAACTGCAGATATTTAATTTACTGTGCTCCAGTTCCCCTTGAAAGGAAGACATGTATGTGTCCCTGGTGATGGCAACACCACAGGGAGACCCAGGTCAGAGCCCAAGAACAGACCATATCTTGCTGTGTATGATCTTTGTTCAGGAAGAAAGAAGTGCTGCACTAACTGTTTTTGCTAAACTCTCCAAGCAAGTATTTTTTTCACTTGAGAAGCCACCACCCAAGATGAGCATGTAAATGACCTGATGAATGGCTCCTGCACCATTCAGAGGAAATGAACAACTTCTTCAAGGTGCTTGCCACTGCAAACCAGGTAAGCAACGAGTTTTAAACACATTAACCCACTTGTATACACAAGAACTGTATTTTTGAGAGGGAGATGAAAGAAAATGAGAGTGTGAAACTCCTTTCTACAACGAAACACTGCATGACACACTCAGTGCACAGCAGCTGCTGCTTTCATGTGTTCTCTACTCGGTAGTTGTGCTTGCAGGGACCCCTGGTGGAACCTTCATATCAAATTATGAAACCTTCCATCCTGGTAACTTATCTCAAGCGCCAGATAACTGCCTTTTAAGCCTCAAAGTGAAACTGTTCATAGTTCTACACCATCACAGCCAGCATAGAGAGGACTGGTGAAAGTACTTCAGAGAGGAGCAAGTGAAGCCCCTTATATCAAAATCCAAAAAAGATAACAACTCAAGACCATCTTATACTCACCAGTCTTCTTGTCCTTTGCTCTGTACACTACACCATATGTTCCTTCTTCAATCCTGTTCAAACACTGGAATTCCTCCACGCTGCGACATCCCTGAATAAACAGATGGAAAACAATGACTCCTCCAGCACCTGGGGGAGGGTTCTCCTTGGTTTGTGTTTTGTTTTTCCTTTTAGGAACAGATAAACTTCAGCAACTTCACAGGAACAGTTAAAATTTACCAAGCTAATTCAACAATATGTCTAGGTCATGTGAGAAAGGTATCTCTGGGGTTTATTTTTACTTGGATCTCCAAAAGAATCCTGGACAGAGTCTGTGTTTCAGTAGATTAATTAAATCTCTTCATTAACTCTTTGCAACAGAATAAACTGAAATTTCTGCCACAGTGGCAAAGATGGGAACTCAGCACCTGGCACTGACACCTTTCACATAGTTCAATAAAAACATGCTTTCTCTTCCTATTCCTACACTTTGCTGTCGGCTCCAAGCGTAACCACCTGTCAGTTTTTGTTCATCTTAACAGAACTCTTCTCCCACAAGTATCTATTTTCAGACAGGAGCACCAGACATCAGAGAACCAAATGGATTATGACATTCTTGTCTATGTCTAAAAGAGTAATCTCCATTTTGCACCATGTGCATTTTTATTTTGTCAAAAAAAGACAGCAACATTTCCCACAGAAATGTCTGTTTTGGGATGCTGTCAGCAAGGTGTGCTCTGCCCGTCACCTCCCAGACATCAATTGGTTTCTGCTCTTAGGGAGGCAGCCAGGGAAATCCATTTGCCCAGGACATTCCCAAGTCTTGATCCTCTACCTGAAGTGCAGGAAGGTATTTGGGAAGCTCTTGTTTCAGTTCAATGGGGGAGGAAGCAGGTGAGTCAGGAATGTAGTCTCCTTCTGTCATGGCATTGGAATGAGGGGTGCCTTCCCCCCCCTCCTCCTCTTCCACTTCGCTTCCCGCAGAATCTCGGTCAAATCTTGACTCTGTAACTTTACAAGTCAGAATCAGTGGTGGAAAGAGGGAGCTCTCTGGAACAACTGACCTCAGCTTTACACAAGCATAGTGACACACTCATCACCCTGCACAAGATAGGTGTGCAACTTACACAAGTCACTGTATCAATAAAGATCAAGGGGAAGCCCGGTTTCTCTCTTTGCAGAGATGATGTTGTCAAGAAATCCCTCAGTCACATGCACAGAATTTCCAGCAGGAAACACAGCACATCAGAAAAAGAAATTTTCACCCAGAATGAGAGAGAAAACTGACCCAGCACGTCTCATCCCATGAGGGGACATGACAAGAGCCCCAAAATGATAAAAGAGGAGGCATTAGCTCATTAGGCTAGATCTGACATGAGCACAGCCCCAAAAATACCACATACATGATGCTTTAGAATGATGGCAAAACAGCTCCAGGTAATCAATTTAAAATATTTTAAAATATTTGTTGAAATAAGATTCATTTAAGGTGCAAAAATTCAGCCAAATACTTATTTAAATACGATTTGCATTGTACCAACTGGGATGTGGTTTCCATTCTCCCGTTCCTCCTCTTCACTCATCTCCTCCTCGCTCACCTCCTCTGCAAAACACAACCAAGTGGAACTGCATAAACTCATCAGTTCTGTAGCTCCAGGTGAGCAGGTGGCTACTGAAATGCTTCTAACTCACCAGGCCTTCTTCACCACTACCCAGTTAGTGACCTTGTGCTTCTGTTTCACTTGGAAAGCAAATGACTTCCCTAACTCAGGAGAACAGCACCTTTCAGCTTCCAGTTGGGAATTTCCAATTATTTGGGCATTCAGGGGTGGTGGCAGATGAGTTAGGCCAAGAAACTTAGGAATATTTGCCTATTAACTGCAATTGATTTGAAAGAAAAGTGTCCAGCCATCAGAGCAAGATTTTTTTTACTAATTAATGATATGAACAGCTCTACATAGACTTTTTTACTCAACTTTCTTTATCTATCATCTTTGTTTATTTGTACTGGCGTGAAAAAAAAAATCTGAAATTTGCAACTGCAATTAATTCAAGTTGACACAGACATTTGTATTTCACCACCCCCAAGTAAGTGCAGAATTGTTCTCTGCAGCATTTTTGTTATGTTACAGAATTACTGAAGCTGTCAGCCTTACACCACTTAGGAAGACACAAACGGCTGTTTTCTAATCTGGCTTCTTAGATTAATAGTTGGTATTATGTCTGTGAAAAAGAATAGAATATGACTTGTACTTGTTGTTTGGGTTTTTTTAGTTATTTTGACCTGTGACGTCTCAGCCTATCCTAGACTAAGATAAAAGGAAAATGTTCAAATAAAACAATACAGAAACACAGAAAAAAATAACATGCCCTCCTAGGACCTGCTTTATGCTACTCACCAGCTGACTGCTCAGACACTTCCTCAGAATTGCTTCCTGTCTCCTCCTCCTCCTCCTCTTCCTCTCCCTCTTCCTCAGAACCTTCACTGCTAGACTCTTCCTCCTCTTCTTCAGAGCCTGATCCAGATTCTGTTCAGGAACAACCCAACATGTCAGAAAGCAGGCAGACACAACTGTTTCCTCAACAAACAACTGTACAGCTAATTACAACTACTAAATAGCATTTAATCACCTGATGAAGACTCTGCCGAGCTGGTTTTTCTCTCACTGTCACTGATGTCCTGCAAGTCTGAAAGAGGATCTCTCTCTTCTGGTTTCTCTTCTTTTACTGTTGAGACCACAAAAGTTAAAAACAGAATGTCACTTCTCTTAGGAGACTCCAAACACCCAGTTAACTGCTTTACTGCCTCTTACCATCAAACTGGTACTGGACAGTCTGTACTGGAAATACAGAACACTGAAAAAAAATTCACACTCTGCTCAAGACAACTTTTCTAAATTGCAGTGGTGCAGGATCCACAGACAAACATATGGAATACTGATCCTTTTTTAAAACATCATATATGCCTAAGCCCCTCTGAGTGCAATTAAAAAAAAAAAAAAAAAGATGGTTAACAAGGATCACAACACAGGCTCACTGGTGTGTGTACATCACAGTCCTACTGCAGCCCCTCTGGAGCACCAGGCAATAGCAGCTGTAACTGTTGATCAATTAGACAGAAGCTGCAAAGGATCTAGTGCCTCCCTCCACCTGCAATTCCAGCTGGTTCCATTCTGCAATCAGCTTACTTGAAATAGTTTCCCTTCTCTTCACAGCCACACACATGAACAAGGCAGACACAGAGCTTCTCCTCTTTAACCTCAAACATTTTAATGTCAATTGTGCAAGTTCTCTGCTCACAATCAGGACCTCCTGGGCATGGGAAGGACCATTTTCTGCCTCAGAAAACGAATCTCCTCACCTAACCAGAATAGGGCCTCAAGGGTTCTTCTGTGAGATGACAAGATCAGTGATGCTTACACTAAACTGATCTCTCTAAGGTAACTTCTTTAGATAGTTTAGTTCCTATCAACAAATCCAACTAGAGCTAGAGTAAATAATCCCTTTTTCATCTGCAAGGGAATAAACTACAAAATGTTAAAAATTCAGTCAGCTGCTTCTATCATTCCAGAATGAAGAAACTCACTTGGAAACGTTTAGAATTAAAACTCCTACTGCTACTAAAAAGGAAAGAATCGTTCATCACTTGCACAGTTACCTGCAAAACCAGCATTGCTTCAGCAAACAGTACATGTGGATATTCATGGATATTCCAGAGTTATGGCAGCAGGGCTGAAGTGGACACTATTTTCAGTGGAGCACCAGGGACACATGTTCACTACTACAAATGACACACTATCCCAGAGCAGCTCCTCCTGGCCCCCAGGAAAGACAGTTTGAAATGGGAAATGCTACCTGGTTTCCTGCTATCTCCTTGCTCAAGCTTGTCTCTCTGCTGTCGTAACGGGCTGCGACTCCAGGGTCTCATTTTTACTTTGTCTCCATACTCTTCCCTCACTGTCCTATGGTGTGCAGAGACTAGGGAAAACAAAACCAAAGAAACAGTTACACCTCCCTGCCCTAATCAGAATAAACCTGTCTGCCACAACCACCTGCTTTGCATTCTTTTTGTTGTTCCTTACAAGCTGAAGAGTAATAGGGAGGTGTGGAAGTGGAACCTCATTAGAGCTAGGAGAAGAAAGGCCTGTGATTTACCTCATGCACAACAAAATATAGGTCTGTACTACTTGGAGAAAGGAGCTGGCATAGTGAGGGAACAGAAGGAAGGTGCCCTGTGCACTGCAAACACCCTGAAACAAAGGCACTGGTGCCAGAGGGAGAAGTGGACAGACCAGGGAGGTATATAAAATAAGAACAGCCAAGGGTTAGAAGGAGCTGACAGAACATTTAGAAAAATAAAAAGAACTAAAATTAAAAGCTAGATTAAGCAGTATCAGTGCAAACAGCAAGCACAAAAAGGAGATGTTTGGTATTAGCCAAACTAGAAATAGCAATAAACAACCTTTTTCACTCGATCACAGGAATGGGCTCTGATTTTTACCCCTGAAAGCTGGGACAAACAGAGATCCTTTAACCAAAACTGATTAGAACTTGGATTGCAAGGATCTGATTCACTATGCAAAGTGAGGGTTCATGTGTAGAGGTGAATTTCAATTACCCTGTTATCAGAGCTTCTCCACTGAACTCCCACGACAGCCTTTTTCATGGCTGGAGTTCTTCCACCATCTCTCTCCCTCCCTCTGCAACTTATTTTCCCAAATCCTTAAAACACTTAATTTTGAGACTTCAATCTCTATGGAATTGGGTTCAAGAGCCCAGAGGTGACCAGGATCACGACAAGATAGACACACACACCCACAGAGACAATGTCAACTACATAAATCCTGTTTCTGTAGCAAAACAGACCAATGGAGAGAGGCAAAGAAAGACCTGCTGACTGATCAATGCCATGACACGTTAGACACATGACATTATTTTATTCCCCCTTGTAGAACTTAAGATTTTTTTCCTCCCCCTGTGGAGAAGGGCCCCTCGCTTCAATTTTTTTAAAATTCTGGCCTAAATACCGAATTCTTTCTCTACCTCCATTCCACCACCATGTCACCAGCCAGAAAGCCCAGACCAGACAGTTACCATCTCTCCTGGCTTCCCGTTCCTTCCTCCTCTCCTCAGCTCTCCTCTCTCGTTCCTTCTGCTCCCTCTGCTCCTTCTGCTGCTCCCGGATCTTTCTCTCTCGCTCTCTCTCCAGCTGCTCCAGACGATCTCTGGAACACAAGTGTATTTTGTTACCTTGCAGTTCACTGCAGAATCAGCTCATGAGGGAACTGTTTGCATGTCAGTCAAAAAGAGATGTAGCTTTTCAGCCGGTTCTTTAAGAACGATGTTTCAAACACACAAGCCTCTGCGTCCTTATCAGGATTTCAACAGAAATTAAACAAGTTCAGTTGATAAACCCCATAATATTAGGCAAAGAAAAGATTTGAGATTTAACTTTTTTCCACAAAACGCTGGCAATAATTTCACCTAGAAATATCTGTTGCACAAGTCACTTATGAAGGAAATTAAAGAACACCTTTTCATTAGGCAACGCGCGTGCAGGAAGTTGGCACTGGCAGCAGACCTGACCAGTTTTTGCTTTGAATGTTGTCAATTCAGAGCAAGGAAAGGTTAAGAGACAGATTTAGAGGAGGAAGCTGTTCATCTCTCTGTTGGTCTGTCACAGGGGAGGGAGGGATGGATGTACCTCTCCCTCCTGGAATGCTCCCTTGCCATTTCTCTCCGTTTCTGTCTTTCCCATTCACGACGCGCTTTATCCTGCTCTTCTCTATGTCTCTTCCTACGCTCATGTTCCCGTTCTTTCTCTTTCACTCTGGCATGTTTCCCTAAACAAACAGAAATGAATTTTGGAGTGTTACTATTTAAAATGCTCAGCGCTCCTATTTTTAAAAAGCAAGACTAGAAAGGATGAAACTGAGGGTAACCTATTTTCATGCTCCCTTAAGAAAAGAATCCTGATCTGAAAGGGTGTTGGAGAACTAAAAGTTGCAAGATCTTCCACAAGTCCTTGCATTAAAAACAGGAAAAGGCTGTTAGCAACAGGAACACAACATGAATGCTTCTAGAAAGAGTATTTTTTCCTTTACAGTCATATACAAAGATCACACTTCACTCAGTGAAGCCAGAAAGCAGCCTGCAGACTTCAAAGCGTGACAGCAAACTCCATGTCCCTGTCCCAAAGTGAAACCTGTCCTCTCCAACACTCCTACCCGTCATTCCCAGAAGGGCATTCAACATAACCAAGAAATAATACAGGTGTAAAATCCTTTGTCTTATCCACCTGACATCTTTTCCTTCAGTTTGTAGTTACTGTTTTTTACTCCCTAGAAGGTGCCTGCTCAGCTTCCCCTCAAGGCTCCCACAAGTGCTGTCCCCAGGCAGCAATAACAACCTTCTGCTGAGTGACTCCGGTGTCTGCGTTTCTCTTTCCTCTTCTCATCTTTTCTATGGTGGGTTTTCTCCTTCCGTGACATTTGCTGTGGTGGTTTTATAGCCAAGGAATCATCCTCTTCTCCTCTAAAACACCAGACAAATCAGTAAACTTAGGTGGGTTAAACCTTAATCAGCACTTCAAAGAGATACCCCTGCACGTTCTGTGGAAAGGAAGCCAGATGGCACATCCAAATGCTACAGTTAAAACATTTCCCTTTCAAGTATTTTTAAGCCCTCCTCTCAGTGCTGCTAAAGGTTAATTTCAGTAACTCTTCTGAAGGTAACAAGGTTGTTCTTTTATTCTTACCTGTCTTCCATAGAGTCTTCCCTCCTGTAAGGTGAATTTCTGATTGTTATTTCCATGCGATGGTCTCTCAGCTCCCCCTCTTCCAGAGAATCCCGCTTGGAATCCCTGTCATCTGACTGTACCAGGGATGCAGGAAAAAACAAAATGAGATTCATTTTTACATCACAAAACGAAGAACTGCAGACAGCACTCAGCCCTCCCCTCCTACCTCAAAAGCCTTCCCCAACTGCTCACACCACTAAGTCCTGGAGCACAGTGTTCACAGTTGGGAGCAGCTAAATGCAGCTGAACTTCTCTAAGTCCCATGTAATTAGCCAAGATCAAACAACAATTCAGGAAGATGACATTAACTACTGGAGTTTTTTCCTCCCAAAGAACATTTTGTACACAGCTGTACAAAACCAAACAGTCACACAACAGCTATTCAAGAACAATGATTTAAACTCATTCCTCTATAAAATCTTCCAAAGGTTTTTCTTGAACTGCAACTTCCAGTTAATTGCAGCAACTTCTTCACCTCGTCTAACCAACAACTATGAACCAGAGCACGGCACTCAGTGCAAGGCCAAGGAGATCCTGGCACAGCACTGCATTTCTTGCCACAGCTTGGAATTGGAGATCACACAAGAGCACAGAGGAATTCTGCTGGCAGGGCAGGAAGCTTCGCTCTCATCAGAAAATGAGGAAACAGGCACAGAAGCTCCTCAGAAATGCTTGCAGACCACAGGGTAACTTACATTTTTCATACGTTTTATCTCTGCCTTCTCTTCTTGCTCCTTCCTCCGTTTTTTTTCCTGAAGAATTTCATCTAAAGTTTTCACTTTCCAAGAATCCTTTTCATCACCCATTTGAGGTTTAAACAAAAAAAAAAGCCTCTGAAAAAAAAAAAAGAACACAAGACTAATGAAACCTACACACACTACACGGTGTGACACACTGTGCCTAAGTTACACTGACTTTTTACAGGCAAACGCTAAATATATCATGTCGAGTAAAGCCAAGCGGGACTTATGCTGAGCTAGAAAGGTCCGAGGAGCACACACGGTCTTTGCTACGAGCTCGGGGGCCACTTCGAGTCAAATAAAAACACCGACCACAGGCAGTTTGGGGTTCCGCGGCTGAGGAGGACGCCGAGGCGGCGGGACCAGCACGGCGGGACCGGAGAGGGGCCGAGACCCG
>NW_009954555.1:4145549-4146916 GCF_000747805.2 Chaetura pelagica
CCCGCCGGAGCCGGCTGATGACGCCACACGGCGGGGTGACGTCACGGCCCGGTGGTGGCCAAGGGGTTAATTGATGAACGGTAATTAATTCACGCGATGCCGCGCGGCGGAAAAGGCGGAACCGGCTCTGCGGCGGCACCGCCCGTGCGAGGACAAAGGGACGTTTTATTGTTCGCGCTCCCCGCATTGCAACAAGTCCCTGCAGGGGATTCACAGCGAGTGTGGGCGGGACCAGCCTTAAAATGGGACTTTTTAGGTCAGTACAGAGCAGGAACCCTCAGGACAGGCGGCTGCCCCGGAGCCGGGAAGGGACAGGAGCTGGGGAGCACGGCCCTGCTGCAGGGAACGCCTCTGCAAGGCCTGTGTCCTTCGGGAATGGTCATCTGAAGGAAGACGTGCTGTTCCTATGACAATTATCAAACAAACCAACCACAGTGCACAAGTATCAGGGTGTGGCTGTGAGAAACCCGGGTGGGAAACCCTGGAGTGTGTCAAGAGAGGATATTCTCTTGAATTCCAGAGGACATTCCAGAAGAAATGGGGTGGAAGCACTGCCATCATTCCAAGGAATCAAAGCCAGGGCACAATACTTTCCTCCATGCACCACAATGGTCCTTGTTTACCCAAAAGGAACAACAGCAAAGGAGAATTTCAAGTGTAACTGGAAAGGTCCTACAAGCGGGCAGTAAAGAGGTTGGTTTGTTTAATAAAGGCCAAGAAGAGTACATAGTGCATGTACAAAGGCCAAGAGGAGTGCAGAGAAAAGAGCAACACTGAGAACAAAGCCCCAGTGAAACAGAACCTTCCTGCTGCCACAGAACAGGTGGGGCTAAACCAGCCTCTCAGCAGCTGTTCCAAATTACAAGCTCCAAAATCCTCCCCAGCTGTTTGGGTCACAAAAGGTTTTCCAGCAATAGGAAAAACCTGCTGGCTGTTAAAACGAAGCTCAGTCGCTTGATGATGGGGTTCACTTGAGAACAGAGCCTGGCAACCAGAAAGCCACTGGTATTTCTGACAGGAATAGAAGTCTGAGGCAAAGCAGACTTGGCTTTCTGCCAAGGACACTGCCAGTTCTCAAAGCATCGGTGCAAAAAAACCCAAACAAAGCATAAAAAAAGGAAGAAAAACACAAGCTCCAGCCCATAGTCCACAGCTTCTTCTAAAAGTGACAGGAATACAAAGAAACAGAGAACTAAACACATCATATATACATTTATCTCCCAGTCAAATCTTCAGGGAAGTTGGCCCAGGAAACCAGTCACCTCTGGGAAGGAAACCCTTGGAAGCACAGGACAAAACCAGCAGGAGGTATTTGAACAGAAAGGAGCTTCTCTTGGAACAAACACATTTCTGGTCTCTGCAGGAAT
>NW_009954555.1:4146932-4158397 GCF_000747805.2 Chaetura pelagica
AGGAATGCTAACAGAACACCAAGCTAACAGAACACCTCAGGAAATGTACACATAAGCTTAAATTCTGCAGGATCTCCACTGGTCGCTTCCTATCAGAAATGATTTTTACCAGAAAGATCAATTCATCCAGTTGCCCAATGGCAATTATTAAAATCAGCTAATTTTGATTGTTCATTTTGCTACCAAAAAGTTTTGAATGTTTTTGTAGCTACATGTGCTTTTTTTTTTTGCCAAAACTAATTACTAATACTTATTTTTAAATGTTGAAAGTTAATCTTTGATATACCACAAAACAGAACTTCCCTGAAACCAAAAACTTCAGAAAAGCAGTAAGAATAAAGATTAGCCTCAGTTTTGGGTTAATATTTCTCCCTTTAGTGACGTCCCTTCTCTGTCACAGATACCTCTGAGATTCTTTACATAATCAGAAATTATAGAAATACTTTGCACCTAGGTTAGAGTTATAACCCTGAGTTTCTAAAAGGCAGTATTTTGTTGCACTCTTAGAAATATTTTTTAAAAATTGTTTTATTTCCTCATAACAGAAACATAAAATAAAATGCACTAAATTAAAATACTAAAATGATTTCTTATAGAAATATAGAGATCCTGCTGCTTCCTTTACCACCAAAATGTTTCAGTGTCTTTTACCTCTTAGGAACTGAAAATACTGAATTCATTTATACAGTTTATGGATGTGTGTGTGTACTTGCCTTTCAGTGTTGTCAATACACAACCAGGATGCAATATTTGCCATGTCAAATTTTAGTAGGAAAAATCACTTTTCAATCCTAGCTTTGTAGTCAGGAGGAGCTGCTCATCACTGCTTTGGGCCATGGAATCATTTCCATAGTTTACTTCAACTAAATATACACCAAAATGAGTCATTTGTTGGGAGAGGAGGGGGTTCTTCATTCCAGATCCACAGCACACACAAAAGGTGGAGGATGTAGGAAGTGTGGAGTAACAAACAACTAGAATTTGGGCTTTGCACCAATTTCATTCCACTGCAAGCAAGGAGAGACCAGTGGTGGATCTGTGTTTTCACATTATTTTGATGGACAGGGAGAAAGGAATCGTTTTGCCACAAGACACTCAAGTTCTCTCTCTAATACAGTCTTGTATATTATTTGCAGTCAAGGAAAGACAATAAAGCCCATGTTTACCACAGTATGTGACACTAGGTCCTCTGGTTTATCAGTTTCTTAGTAAATCAAGGCTTACTGGATTCATTCTTCCTGTTGTTTTTCTCTCTGCTTCAAGTCCCAGGCTTGACCTGCTATGAACTCAAAGGAACCAAATCAGCATCAACAGTTGAAGAAACAACCAATTCCAGGAAGAGTTCCTTCGAGTTGCACCAGGCTGGAAGAATAAATGGCCACATCAATCATATGGCTCCAACCCCTTGGAAATAAGAGGCTCAGTATCTTCAGCTGCACTGGCTGCAGGCTGGGGGGCTGCAGCTGCCAGGCTGTGTAGAGTCTCTTGCTGGTGCTGCTTTGCCTTGTTATAGAGTAGAACTCCAATTATCACCAGAACAGTCCCAATGGCTGAGAGGCTTGTGATTTTGTTACCAAACACAATAATACTGAGCCAGATCGACAGCGCGTGCTTCACAGTACTAGCAACACTGGAAAGGAACAGAAAAATTAAGGCCAAAGAAAGCTCATATCCCACACACAACCACACTTCAGTGTAGTGGGATCTCTGGCTTTTTGTTGCTTTTTAAACACCTACTCAGATTCCACTTCTCCTCCTGAGGCTAATCCCAATACCAAACTGCTTGGATCTTTACATTCAATTTTAGAGCTAGTCTAAATAATTCACCTCAGGTTTTTGTTTCAGTTACTTTTAAACAGGAGAGTGTACAGTGCTTGGTAAAAAAGGAACAGAGAGCTGACGCCTCTTATTCTGAGCAACACCTTTACTGGCTTTACTCAAGCAGAAATACTGAGCAAGAAAAAAAGGAAAATTAAATAGTGGTCTTGATGTGAAGTACTTTTACCTGAAAGTCACAGGAGAAATTTTTCCCATCAGGGCATAGGCTGTAACACTTTGTAGGTGAAACAAGACTCCATCTATTAAGAGAAGTATGACAATGTCTTGGTTGTAGCTAAAGCTCCGCCCACTTTTCCCAATCACAGGCACATCCTAAACAACAAAAAGAGCATTTTAAGAGTTTAGTTTACAAGCAAAGCTAAAAGTGATTTTTCCACCCAACTCATTACTATTATAAGCAGATATTATAGTTTTACATTTAAACTTCAGCAAAACAAAACCTAAAACATAAAGGACATTTAGATCCTACAAAATCCAGTGTGTTCAGCCTGCCTGTGAGGCATTTTCTTTTTTGGACACTGATGCATGGCAATGCATTGCCTGAACATGAAGGGCACATATTTAACCTGATATATTATACTTACTTTAGCTCAATTTTGCTTTCAGAGAGTTAATATGCCTGTACAACATGTGACTATAAGCAAAAAGGCAACAAATATTTAAGATTGGTTTTCAAGTCTGTATCTAAAACTTCAAATGCACTTAGACAAAATTATGATCTGGTCTCAAAAATCCTGAGATAAACTCAGGTTTCCTGGGTCACTTGTCAACTCTTGTCTATATTAAGGGATTTCTTTGAACATTTTCTTCTTTTTGCCCTCCCCATCTCTTGCAAACATAGGGTGAAATGTATGTCAGGGTGATTTTGTAAAAAATGGGAATAATGAAAAGTAAAAATTAACTTTAATTGTACGTTCTGCTTGCAAGTCAAAAAGAAAACAAATCCATGTCAGTGAATTCAAATTACCATGAAAAAAATCCAAGCTGGAATAAGCATAACCACTGCAGCTGCACTTGTGTAGAACTGAAGCTCTGGAGCTCTACAAAGGAGAAAAAACAATGATTAAAAAGGCCAATAACACGAAGGGATCTTTTATGGTTGCAGAATAATGACTTATTTCTGTGAAAAGATGAGTGATTTTGGGTATGCTGAGAGTTTTAGCCAGTTATGAGACTCCAACCTACCACAGTGGGATCTGAGCACAGAGAAGTCTTCTTTAATAAAATTTAGTTAAAGCTGTGAACAGTCTGAGGGAAAAAGAATACTCTTAGTGCAATATAATCCCACATGTCTGGTTTCCTTATGCACCCAAATTCCACCTATAATTAAAGCTGAAATTATTAATACTTACGAAAATCTGTATTTATCCCCACTGAGTAGTTTTTTCGAAAAGACATTTTGCAAACTGGAGAAAAAAAACAAACAACAATACCATTAATCCATATTTTAGCTAGGACAAATAAATCAATCCATGAGAAAGTTGTTCCCCTAAGATGGGTAGATTTCTATACATTATGCAACTACAGAGAGGAGTTTGGGCTCACTCCTCTAGAATAAAGCAATATACAATTTTTTAATCTATCAATGCTAGCAGATATGATAGAGAAACTGTATCCTCTGTTAAAGATAAAATTTAAATACCAACATTTAAATGTAGAATATGGAGGTAACTACAAGCAACAATCTTCTTCAGTCTACCAATAAACAGAATTGCTTTGGTCACCATATGCAGTTATCATTGTGCCTTACCAGTCCATGATGTTAGTAGATAAAGCTGCCGAGAACCCTAGGATGTTGAAACTAATTTCAGTAGCTGTACAAAGAGCTAGTCCACCCATCACAGGGATTAGGGAGAGATTAACCAGCAATCCTGCAAGTGGAAAGAAAAAAATAATAATCTGAGTTTGGTTACTGTACTTTCAACGACATGTATCGGTTTATGGAGTTTTTGAAACTTTAAATTTCACCTTAACTCTTCAGTTGAAAGAAAGAGCAACTTATTTATCTGGATTTTAGAGTACAGGGGTCCTAAAGTGAGATCTCAGACAATATCAGAGTGCTCTTGAAAACATTCTGGACACATACTAATAGAAGTATCTCCCTTGGAGAAAGAAAATGAACTAATGACTGTCTTGATTTCATCTTTTTCACCAAATGACAGAAGAAAATTATCCTCTCCCTCTTTACTCTGAATTACTCTTCTATCTTTGGCTTATTTCAGCCTTTTGCATCACAAAGCAATCCATACCTGGCTTCTCTATGACTAACAATGGTAACAGCAAAATCTCTTCAAGCAAATAGATGTCATTGCAAGTGGGATCACAAATAAATTACATGGATTTCTTTTTGAAATAAATAAAACCAGTTATTTGGGTTTTTTTTTGTTCTTTGCTTTTTTAATCAGAGAGAAAACATGAAGAAATAAAAGGATTTTGAATTCTCAGCAGCAAGCTGTCCTTATAAGAAGGACACACTGAACTTCAGCTATTTAGGGCTGCAATAATATTTTCTTGGCAGAAAAATAATTTCAGAGCAACAATGCCCTTACATTGTTGCATTAAAATAAACCTTGTTTTTACTTATATATACACTTTACTTACTGTGTTCAAACAGAGTAATTTTTCTGGCTGCATTTACTCTATTTTGGTGGAATTCCCTTGTCCATGACCAACTAAGTGACAGTATTATTAAAAAAAAGTCAGAAAAAGAAAAATCATGTTTCAGTAGTGAAGTACTTACCAGTGTATTCCCCTAATATCATCCGAGACATGATAACAGTAAAAATAGGTGCAGAGCTTTTCACAGTTTCTGCAAATGAAACTGCCACATTTTTCAAGCTGACAAGACCCAAAACTACAGTTGCAAATCTGCAGTAGAACACACGAAATTAAGCAGAAAATAAAAATATTGCTTTAAGAGATACTCCTAGCCATCTAGCACAAAAAAAATCAAGCATTCTAATTCATCTAGGTTTATAAACCTCAGCCGCAGTAACTAAGTAACAGACAGGTGTAGATGGCAAGTCACCCAATCATAGCTGGCTGAGCAGCTGCACACCTTGACTCCTCAGCACCTGCCAGGTGGACTGTGTCACATCTATTTCTTTTTACTTCAGCTTAAACATTATTATTATTTATTTAGCACAAATAGAGGCACCACTGGGCAATTATGCAGTTTCTATGGATGCACAGTGGACTTCCAGAAAACAGCAGTTTACTTTTTAAATGCATTCTAACCAAGCTTCAGATGACAGTGTTTTAAGCTAAAGTTTTCAACAGGCTCAGTTGAAAAAGTTAGTAAAATTCTGCTGATAAATAGTAATTTACCAAGGAAATTTTATCATTTGCAGTTATCCATCTTCAGTGTAAATTAGGTACCTTACATACTTAACATAGTTTTAAACTAGAAGTTAAACAACAGGGCAGCACAGTCATGACAATAAAGCTACTCCAAATTAAAACCCTGTAGAGGAAACCAAATAATATATTCTTATTCTGTCCTAGAGCACAAACTGTTACTATTGCAGCACACATCAAATATTTACTCTTTCAAAGATTAATAGCCTGTATCCCTTTTGAGACAAACTGCTAGAAAAGGTGAGGGGAAAAAACCCAACAAAATAATAAATACTTTTACATTAAACAGACATCAGCCTCAAAAGGGAGCAGGAAGAAAGAAAGAAGCCAAATGTGATGGGAAGCCAAATAATTGTCATCAGGAAAAAGGAACATAGCATTTAGCCATAGGAACTAAAACCAACATTATGCTGTGATTTATATTTTTTGGGGGGAAGGGGAAGGTGAATACTCCAAACTTTCCAATAAAGAATGAAAAGGAAGAGAGCCATGAAAACAGAGCTTCTGTTTAGAAGAACGCAATGAAGCAACCAGATAGATCTCTAGGAAATAATTAACCATTTACCTCATTAATCCAACAAACAGCATTATCATGATGAAATTGGGAGGATAAGAGATGCGTGTTTTGTGTTGATACAAGCAGCATGGAACAAACATTTTTATACAGCCAATGAAGGTGGTTGAAAGCATTTGAACAGCACCTAAAGAAAGGCCAGAGGAAAAATAAAATCAGAATGTGATGGGAACATGATGAATCCAGCAACTGAAGAAAATTTCTTAGACAAATAGACATGTAGTACTTTTAGTAGTACTTGTAGTTAATAACCATAGCAAATACCGTTCTAGATTTTTTTAATTCCTACAAAAGTCCTTTACTACTTCTACATCTACCAACAAAGCAGCAGAATAAAACAAAGATGGAACACACCTGTAAAATCTGGTTCAAAAGTTCCCCTTGTTTCCTTCTTACAAACAAAATGTTCACAGTCTAGAGACTGTCAACAACTGATTCAATTTAAAAAAACAAAACAAAAAACCCACACTGACCTCCAATACAGAAAACAAACAATTGCCTTTTCCTTTCCAGCTCTTAGTTCTCAAAAACCATCTTACAGCTCCTCTGTGAGCAAAGTTTCATACCATCTTTGAGGGAGTGAAGGAAAGGACCATGTCAGAAGCCCTTTACAGACCAAGATCACAAGTCACAAGTTCTCAGCCCCAAGATCCACCCCCAAAGCTCCTAACTAGGTCTTTTTCACTTCAGTTGAATTATTTCATCCCTCTGTTTCATATAGGAGGATCTGGTGTTGTCAAACATCTTACTGGAATTTAAGTGTAAAAGAAAGGCAGGGTTACCTAGCATGCTGGGCTCTCCTTCCAGTAAAGAAAGAATGTATTTGTTCAGAAAAAGAGTGCAAAAGCTGAAGAAAAACCACAAAGTGAGGTAGATGAGAGCATGTGAGTTCCAGATGCCCAGGTCTGACTCGATGACCGTGGTCTCTGTGATAGTGATTTTCAGCACGTTCTCCTCTGGCACGCTGTCACTGCGAGCAATGACAAATTTTTCAGTCCTGTTAGCAAAGAGTGAACCCAAATGAAATAGTGATTTTCCCTTTGGCTTCTCCTCAACGGAGGGAGGATGAGGTTCCTCAGGTGTCTGGGCACTTCCCACAGTCGACATGCTGACATGAGGAATTGAATATTTGTCTGTGACACAAACCAACGTGGACTCAGCACAGAGCAGCGCTTCAGCGAAACAAAAATATCACGTGATTAGTCCTTCATCTCCCCTGGCCTGAAAAAGCATACTTGGTCCTCTGAAGAACATCTTGCATAAAAATAAACTGCACATGTTTCTTCATGTGGTCTATTCCATTGTCTCTGCCTAAAAAAGAGAGGAAAAAGGCATGTAGCTCTGAACATAATGACATTTTAAACCTCTAGTGCAGCAAAGACACCTCATGAAAGATAAGCAGCCTTCTGCAGCTTGTCTCTCTGACTGGATTTTGTACTTGTAGTATCATGACACTAAGATTAAGCACTAAGAAATTATCTACGGGAGGTTTTTTACTTCTAAAATAGCATGCAGACAAAAGACCTCCTCCTCTAAAGCACATCAACACAACCTTTTCATTTATAATGAACTCCTCTTCAAGAGTCTACAGTTTTGCTGATCTCAGTCTAAGGTATTTCTATAATCACTCAACAGAAAAATCTTCACAACCAAGAAAATCTGGGCAGGAACCTGTGCCCTTCTCTCTAATTAACCTGTTATCAACCTGAGTTCAAGCAAGCAATCAATCAATAATTAAGGACTACAAATTCCAGGAATCATAAACAATTATTCTGATAAATGAGGTCTAGGTGAACTAAGTAGGAAAATACGTGCAAGAGCTTTCCAAACAGACTTGTTCTCTGTTTAAAGACTTGCAAATAGTGCATCATTACTTATTGTGCCATGCAGCACCATTAGAACTTGCAATTCAATATTAATACTTGAAATAATTCTTAAAGTTTCTTTAAAAGATGACAGGAAAAGACATCAAAACATTTGCAACTAGGGCAAGTTTCACTAGAAGAGTACAGAGAATAACAAAAACCACCCTGTGACCTTTATTCTTCTCAAGTCACATAATGTTAGTTAGCAATGCTAACAGGCTTAAAGTCTGTAATAAAAAATAAATTGTACCTGAGCAGTTAATGTGCAACATTAACTACATTATCAATTTTATTGCTCTCTCTTTTGTAGTCTGTGTTTTATGTGAAAAATAATTAGGACTAAACAGATGAGAATGAAATGGATGACAGGACCTCTTTTGCTCCCCAGTGAACAAACACCTGGGGAAACTGCATTTGAAATACTTTTATCCAGAGCACATTTGCTGGATAGACAAGATGGCAGACTGTATATAGTTAAAAAGTAATACTTGTGGGGGAAGATAGTCACCAAACACCTAGAAAAAGCTGTCTAAAATGACATAATAATACTACAATGCCTCAAACAATGGCAGGAGAAGAAATAGTCAATGGCAAGCAAAGATACAAAAGCTGTAGTAAG
The DNA here is from genome assembly GCF_000747805.2 of Chaetura pelagica. Lineage (NCBI taxonomy): Eukaryota > Metazoa > Chordata > Aves > Apodiformes > Apodidae > Chaetura > Chaetura pelagica. The sequence goes on from NW_009954555.1 coordinate 4,155,187, forward strand.
ACCTGCTGCACCTGCCCCGTTTTGTTAGGGTGTGAACAGGAACAGGATACACAGTTTTCTTCATGGTTTATTTAATGTCCAATGTAGCATCTCAAGATAAATCATAAAGAGGTACTAAAGAGTTAAACTTATCATGTCTGTTTCAATACCCTAAACAGCTGCTTTACACTGAAATTTTCCATTCCTCATGTTCTCTAGTTCTGTTATTCCAGACATGTACAGGTTTCCATCCCTATCCCCTTATCTCTTTCCATGTTAGCAGGAAATCATGCCAGCAGCACACCAAGGTGCGAGACCCTTGGAAAACTTGCACTAAACTAGATACTTGTGTTAACCAGTTTATCACAAAGCTTTGAAAGAAGATATGCATTCTGTAAGAGAAATTAAGAAAAACATTCTTGAGTCTCCCTCCTTTTTCAGGTCTTAAAAAAAAACCACAAACAACCCTCTACATTCAAAATTATTTGTTATCACAACTTTGTTAGTAGCTTTTCTGTTTATACCAGTCAATTAAAAAAACAAAAGCAATTAAGCTCAATGAATCTTCCACCCTCGGCAGCACTGGGATATCTGATCTCACTGGTTCCACACATGGCAAGAAGCAGAGCAGCAAATAAGAACAAAACTATTCCCCCTAAATTACTGACCTGCTGCCTTAAATCAACTGGAAAGTCTTAAATGAGCTGAAAGAGTTCTCCATCTGGAACTAATTCAGTCTTCCTCCCTCAAGACCAACCAGCAGCTGATGTTTACCAATAGAAGAAAACGTGGCAGTGGTTGGTAGACTGTTTCTCTTGGATTAAACACAAACATTCAATCTTCTGGCTCAGAAGAACAAACAGCATGCAGTGCATTTTGTACTCTCCCTTGTATCTTCTCCAACTTCTAACTATGCTAGCAATAAAAATGTTCTATTATAGGTGGAAAAAAATATGGAGTTTAAGTTTTGAGAGTCTCAAATACAGTCTGACTTACAAGTATGTAATTTACCCATTCAACAACTCCCAAATTCCTTAAGCTTTCAGAAGCTGTTCAGAAGACTACCTACACTCAACCTGCTTTTCCCTTTCTACCCCAAAATTTAAAGAGAAACACAAATTTCAATCAAAAAAAAAAGGGGGCAGAGAAAAATATTTTCTCAGAAGACTTTTGGGAGTACAGAAAACAAATTAAGACATTATCTGTGTGTGCTTTTAAGCATCTAGTTTTAATAATAAAATATATTACTCTCCCTGCAGTTTTTAACAGCCATCATACCTGGTTGGATTACTAAATTGCTCACACTCTTTTCTCCTGGGTGCAAGTGGCCTCCTGTGGGAATGAGCCCTGCTTTGCTGCCAGACAGCCTGCATGAATATATAGCAATGCCAGCTGTCTGCACAGTGCTGTTGTGGAATTGGTGTCACAGCCTAATGACCATTTCAAATTAGCACCAACTCACAACTGCTGATACAAGTAACAGCACCTCCTTTGCTTACTCCAACTGCAACAAAAGTTTTTGTGGACATGCACTGGATCAAACCAAGGAAACAGCTCCCTCCTCAAATTTTGAGGCTGCAGGGAAAAACATCACTAATCCCCACCAGGACTAGCAGACACCATCTGCACTGAATTCACACCAGTACTGCTTAAGGTCGTCACTGTAAAAGGAGTAAGTCTACCCAGATTGTTTTCTGTATGTCTTAGAAGAAAAGAAACACCAAGTTTTGCAAAAAAAAATAATAATAATGCAGAAGCAACACAAGTTAACAAGAACACACACACCACATTTTTGCCTTGGTTGCTTCCTAATAAATGTTTTCCAAAGAAACTGCAACATTCCACATTGAAGTAAATGAATAAAAGAGAGGAAATAAACAAATGAAATTGACCTCACGTAAAGTTTTACAGCAGTACAATTTTCTAACACAGCTTCAAAGGGAGCAAAATCAGTTTTCCTTCTCTGGTGAAGGGGAGGTCTGTGTCACATGCAGAGATGTGAGAGACACCCAGCTCATCTTCTTTAGAAGCATAAAGGGAGAAACTTAGAGCTCTCTTAGAGCCATATTTGATTAAAAAAAAAAACAACAACAACACAAAACCAAACAAAAAACAAAAGGCAAGAGATAAAACCAACTTGGATATTAAATTGTTTCAGTGAGACGATCACTGACACGTGTCAAAAACCCTCAGAATTTTTTTAACTTCCATGAGAAACAGCAGTTTTAACCCTAATTTTTAAGAAACTGTCCCAAAAGTAAAAAGCCAACAGTATAATCAGAGTCCATTGTAACTAGTCTTCCCTTAGAACTGAAATAATAAAAGTATTTAAAGATAACACAGCAACAAGAGGCAAAGCAGTTACACGATAGAGGTAAAACAGTGTCCTTTAGAAAGTACATATACTATACCAAGACACAATTTATCACTAAAAGGAAGCATAGCATTTCCAGCACTACAGATTCTGAGGTTTTTAACTATCTACTGCAACCCTAATTATGCACAGAATCCTTCATGATCCTTCCATGGAGCATATGAAAGATTTTTTTATTACTGAAATATATTAATTGACAAGCATATCTCTTATCAAAAAGCTTAATATGAAATTTTCTGCAATGCAGCTCACTTCAAAATTAGTTAGAAGCTCTAATTATTTCTTAAACTGCTAAGCAGATTCTGACAATTGCCACTACATGTACCAACAGTTTCTTACTGCATTCATTTGACTAGGACTAGAAGTGGCTCTGGACTTTGGCATGACAACCCTCTTGCTGCCGAGATAAAAAAGCCATTGCCTCACTTTTTCGGACCCTTTGTTAGTAGTTAGAGATGAAGACAGATACTTTTTTTCTACAATATCCACAAAGAACTCTATAAGGTCAGCTTTACACCTCACGCAAACATTTAAAAGCTGAAAACCTTGCCAGCGTGAGGAGAAACACAGACTGATCTCTCACAGAGATGCAGAGACATGATGTGCATGTCTTCATCTCCCATTAGGCAGCCCGGGATACCCGAACATTGCTTCCAACGCAGCTGATGCACAGAACTCAGCAACCTAGAAACTAAACGGCAATGAGAGCGCCCGGGACGTTTATAAACACGGCTGCAGACCTGCCAGTATCTCCCACACAAAGAAGACGCTAAAAGGCTGGGACAGCTTAGCGCTGCCTTACCCTGCAGCCGGGTTTCTATCCCCCCCAGCCCTAACCCCCCCCCCCCGTCCCGCAGC
>NW_009954555.1:4158926-4191797 GCF_000747805.2 Chaetura pelagica
AGCTCATCCCCACGCCCTGCGGCCCCGTGAGTACACCCGCCGCCGGGAGCACCGCCCCCGGTTCCGGCGCTGGCTGGGTTAAGTCGTTGGTTGTCACATAAACCCGGGTTTTCAAAGAGCCATTCGATCCAAACAAACCAAAACCAAACCCCGCACGCCGAGGAATGACCCGCGGGGTCGCGCCCAGGCGGTGCCACAGCCCAGCCCAACCTCCAGGTGACTCTGCAGCCCCACGGATGAAGTTTATTTTGTCCCTTCACGGGGAAGTAAAGTGGGTTTTTTTATTGATTTTATTTTGTTGCTGGCGTGGTGCAGTTTATCTGCCTCCACCATTTACACTCGAGGTGTAAACCAGAAAAATCTAGGCTGAGATGAATTACAAAATAAAGCCAGACTTCTCCCTCCCTCAGCGTTCAGTTGTGCTGTGTTTTGCCTTTTTATTTCCAAGGAAAACCCTGCACTTGTGTCATTTAGCCAACGGGGTTTAATGCACTTCTTAGGAGCAGCAACTAGTTGCTACTGCATTACGTGTTTAAAAATTTCCTTCCTTTACAGATCAAACCTTGTTCAGAGCTCTCATTCCCTGTGAAGATCTACTTCTGTGTCACCATTTTGTCCCTGCTGAGTGTCATAGGGCTAACCATAGAGACACTGGTTCGACAGACTGAGGAGGATTTCACCATTTCTCTTATTCAGTTAGTTGGAGTTGGTAAGAAACCTCCTGTTTGCATTTTAAAACATTTTTCCTAAGGTAGTAACCAAGCAGCAACTGAAGTTTCTTATTTCACTCTATTTGTCCTGATGTGTTACCCACAGAACTGAGTTTAGCACTACCAAGCTGGGTGCTTTTGCCATTGTTTTCCCAGAAGTGTTTTAGGAGAAAGGTCAGTAAGAGTTGTGGTATCATCCAAAACACATTGATGTGTGAATAGTGTGGGAAAAGATTCCAGTTTCAGGAAGTTTCACTGTTAATTGCTTTCTGACTGGTGTTTGATTAGGCAGCTGTGGGGATGATTTTGCTTTCAAACAGCTGTCACTTTATAAATATTGAATATATATATATGATATACTGAATACAGATATGACACACTGGATGTTCAGCTAGGCCAGAAAGATCTTACCATTTCCCAGTTTAACCTCTGTGCTATGATCTGCTGGGGAATTCAGAGGTGTCCACACTCCAAGGCTTCTCACAGAACCTACACCTCCTGGCATGAGCCACGTTTGTACCCAAGTCCAACTGGTTTCAGGGCACCTTCCTACATTGCAAGAAACCAAACATACAAAGTTTGATCAGAAAGAAAAAAATCTTCAGTCATCTCTCTGTGTTCAGTTCCTGGAAGGATGTTGCTGAAGTATTTTAATAAAAGAAAATAAGGACCTCATTTTTTTTTTTAAAGCTCTTTTTCTTTTTTGGCCTAACATTTGCCCTGGTGGAAGAAAAATCCAAACCTCCTTGGATATTTCCAATTAGAACCTCAGTAGAAACTTATGTTCATATTCCTGGGTCTGTTTCTATTAAATAGAAATGAAATATAACATGAAAATAAATGCAACTGCAAGTATTTTAGAAGTCCTTTCCAATCAGCAGGACTTGGCTGTTAGCTCACTGACCAGAAAAGTGTCAGAGACTCTCTGTGGGTGTAACACCTTGTGTACAAGGACACACTAATCATAAGCAGTCATTGCTTTCCAGCTCTTATGATTTCCACCCAGATGGAACAAAGACAATAGATTTGTTCCAGATTCTATAATTAGACACATACAAACAATACTTTTATTCCCAAACCCTGGTTTGATTAGCAGCCTTTCACACAGGACTCAGCACAAATTGCAATGTCAGAACAGGCCATTGGTGCCTCCAATCTGTCACACTGTTTTTGTTAGCAACCACTGTTTAGTTCTGCAGAGAAAAATGAAGAACCTTCATAATAAACCAAATGAATCACATGATGTTATAAATGGGTAAGTTGAAAGCATGCTTGCTAATCTATTTTCCCCCTCCTGCCTTCTGTTGATGCTAATTGCTATTCTGTGCTGCAAAACACAGAGGAAGAAGTGCACACCTCTCACCAACCTCTGGTTTAAACCAGGAAAAATCCTGTATTTTTAACACACTTTGAAGAGGGGTGAGGATTAAATTTGTTGAAAAATACTCACTAAAAAATGAGAGGATGTCCTTTATTTCAGAGATGTGTATATACTCTAATTTAATGCTCAGAACTGTTTGTCCTCAAATTATTTGTACAGACTTTTGATTTAGCAGCTGAATTTGCAAAACAAGAAAGTACTGTCTTAAATCTTCCAGGTCTTTCTGAGGTTATAAGCATGCAAAAATGTCACACGATTCACTTTGTAATTTACCAAGCATTTTCAGTATTCTCAATCACTGTTCATAAAAGTGAAAAAGGAAGTTCATTCACTAGAAGGTTTGTTTAAGGGGAACTGAAGTTATGATGTTACTTTGGAAACTTCTACAACACTTTGTCCCCATGTCCCTAGGAAAACTAGATTATTTGATGTGCCGAATCCAGGAAGTAACCCTCTGGAAAAAGAAATCTGTTGTTACTTTGTCTATGGTAAGAATTAAGGAGTGTTTGCAGGAGCATCCTATGCAAGAACAGAGCACTGATGCCTGCTTTTGCCAGAAGAGATGTGTGGTGTTCAACTGTGAAAGCAAACTGTGGTGTTGAGTGGTGGGTTTTGATGTATTTTATAAAAACATAACTCAGAAATTTCTTGAACCAGTTCTTTTCTGGACTGTAATTTGCAGGGTGGGATGTTGCAGGATTTCCACAACCAAACCAAATTGTTAGGAATCCAGTCTGTCTAAAGCTCAGTTTAAGACAAGCCATTTGTAGTGGTCAGAACCACACAAATCATACAGCAGAGGTATGTCTTATGAGCAGTGAATTCCTTGTTAGTCACTTGAATTACTCTCACTGGGAACAGCATATAATTTCAGTTCTTTAATAAAAATTATGTTGCTTCATTTCATTAAAATATACAATTCAACATTATGTTGAATATGCTATTAATAGAGTAACATACCACATCTGCCAATTTGGACAGCTAATATGCTGCCATTGTCAAAGTGTTACTTCACAAGTAATTTAAAAATCTAACTAATTGTTTTATTTCTTGTAAGCTAAACAGGGCAGAGTACAATTTTAGCTGCCTGGTTCAGGCTCCTTAGCAAGAATAAAGATACACTCTTGCCTGAGGAGCCGGAGTCTTGATATTCCCATCTTGTCACCTGGATCAAACATGTTGAAAATCTGTGTTCACTTGGTAACTGACCTTTCCTTCTCCTTCCCAGTGTTCTGTGTGTACTACGTGACCAGAGGAATCCTGCAAGAGAATCGCCAGGAGCTCATTGTTTTTGTCCTCTCCATCTTGTTAGTGATGCTTCGTTCCATTGTCAACTTCACTGTTCTCTCTGCTGAGCAGAAGCCAAAACTCCTGGTTAGTCTCATGGCTTTAATTAACTTTGCTTTTCCCCATGTCTTGGATTTGAAAATCTCAGAAAGGCAGGATAGCTGTGATAAGGACACTGATAACAGAGAGAAATCAGGCTGAATTATTCCTACCATCAAGGAACAAAATGTGCACCTCCACAACTGCAAATATGTTTCTTAGAGCTATTCCATGGATTTCTTTATGGTAGTAGCTGAAAGTAGCATAAAAATAGAATAATGTTACTGACACAGGCTTGCCACAAAAAATAACCTTCACTTCACCCACTCTGCTTCAGATTTCCATCCATAAAATGCAGCGATGTGTTTTTAAGAGAGTTATGATAACTTGCTGCAAGGAAATAAACAGATACAATGTGCTAGGGAAGGTGCTGCCATTCCAGATTATCTTGTTTGCATTTCATTACAATAAAATGTAACAGGGGAATTTTATGCTCTGTGATACCATGATTTCTAGCTGAACTTCCGTCCCTTTGCTGTGCTTCTCAGAAGTCCTTCCCTTTTGCAATCACACATTTATCACAAATATGAGAGGGAGGTTCCTTGCTGTGAAGTCTTAAAAAAACCTGTTCTTTGATGGAAGGGATGGCCTCCAAGCAATGAAGATGCAGCAAAGCAGAATTTGCCTACTTATCTACAGAATCTGGGTTGTTTAGGGTCAATAAGGAACAGACATCAAAGAGATGCAAATTTCTGTCAGGTAGGCATCCCAGTCATTGGCTCCTGGATGAAACAAGAACCTCAAAGTAAAGCCTGGTCTAGAAGATGCACTGTTAAGGACTTATTTTACTACTATAAAAGTAACTTGGATTACTGTAACCCCTTCCTTAGGATGTGAGCTTACAGTTATTAACAAGCAGTTGCAACAAATGGCAAAAATCATGGCCTGGTCTTGGTCACTTCAAGTGGCAAACTGTTCTTTTTAATTGTTGTCTATTTAAATTGCTATTAAGAGGCAGCCTGGTACTCCTTACTACTTTATTCTTTGGGCACCAGTTGGAAGATGTAAGGTTAAAGACTGTCCCTGTTTTGGCCTGGCCAGTCACATCCTTATTTCTCTTTCCCATCAGGCTCGCTTCATTCTGATCCTCTTGGTTGGTTCCTTTGATGTGATCTGTGCCATCATCCTCATCCAGAGTCAAAGCATGATGGCCTTTCGAGTGGGTGGTGCCCTAGAAAGCCTCCAGTCCCAATACTTCATGCTGAACCTCTGTTTTTCCATGTTGACCTTTGATCTTCAGGCACAGGTATAGAACTCTCTCCCCCTTTTTTTCCTCCATTTGAGAATATCTTAGAATTAACCAGCTGAACTGAACTGTTAACTCCCTAGAGCAACCCTCCCTATATCTTACCTTTTAGAGACAATTAGCTTAATAGTGATCATCCATCCAGGTTTTTGCTCTAGGGGAGCTTAGTTAAAATCCATAGAAATAAATCAACATCTATTTTTTCATTGTCCTGCCCAAAAGGAAAACTGAACCTTAATTTTGGAAGTATATAAAAACAAGTTCATCCAAAAGCTCCAGCCCAACACAGCCTCCTAAAACAAGCAAAATTATTACTGACAGCCTACAGTCTCTTGCTTTCAGCCATCCTAGCTGTCTCCTACATTTGAGAAAGTGCTCCTGGGATGGGAGAGGGGAGCCTGAACTAGCAGAGCAATTGGGGTGAGACAGCAACCAGCAGTTACAGATAAGTGAAGTGAACCCAGGGTCCTCTTAGAAAGAGTTTGTATTTCCATAGACTGCCCTTGATTCTTACTTTACTACTATACTACCCTGTATTACCTTCATCTTGATCTGGAGCACACCTTACTGGCTAGAGAAAAATGTTAGCCTTTAGAGCTGTGTATGGTCTCAAACTAATATTTTTACCAAATCTTTGCCTCTTCTCTTTCAGCTCTGTTTGTGTATTCTGCTGATAAGCCTGCATGAGATCACCCTTCTACATAACATCATCTCAGCAACAGGGGCTCTTTGGGCCTGCCTGAAGGTGACCATTAGCATCATTGCAGTAAGTGCTGAGCTAACAGCAACACTTGACAAGAATAGTTAACTTCTGAGGCTGCAAGTTCTCACCCTGAGCAATTATCACTGACTGGGAAGTCAGAGCCATCTCATTCCATGTAATACTGCTAAGTGGAAGGGAGCCAGAATGAATCCCAGCAGATAATGAGAGCACCAACAATAAGTCAGGCTTCTTACAAACCTGTGTTTCTTAGCTGAGCACACAGGATGAAACCACATCACACTATCAGTATTCCTTTCTGAGGCACTTTCTTTTATTCTCAGTCCTTGATCACCTACTTTATTGAAACCTCTGGGATCACAGGGTCTTCAATATTTCTACCTCTCTGACCAGGTTAGGTCACGAAAATAGATATACAGACTGCATAGGGCTTATATCCTTAGGAAACCACACCAAAAAGACAAGTGGTCCTTTACTAGGGCAGCTTCTTTAAAGGCAAGTGACAGTTTTCAGGTTAAGATAAGAATTTGTGAACTTGAAAGGTTGTTTTTCATGTCAGTCAGACTGAGCTTCCTTTGAAATCTTGAGAGCTTTGTTCCAAGGGTGATTGCAGAATCAGGGCCAAAGTACATCAGATATCTGAGTCTTTTATTACCACGAAGAAGTTTAGGTGGGTTTGAGTTTGTTGAGGTATTTTTTAGGCTCCTTGGGTGTTTGCTTTAGCCAGTCAGACAAATTTCTGGCAGTTGGAATACAGCTTTCCAAGTGTTTGAATTATTTCCTTGCTAAAATGAAGTTAACACCAAGCACTATGCTTTTAAAATACTGTAGTAACTTCAGGTGAATAGTTGCACAGATTCACCTTTCTCCTGGACTTTGGAGTGTTGTGGCTTATCCAGCAGGGAAAAGGGGAGACAAGACTAACTGTGAGTGTGACACTCAGGAATGCAGATAGCAATATTGTAGCTTGGTTTCCTCCTAGGAACTCCTTATGTAGCTTTGTAAGGCACAGGCTCTTTGCTTTCAGTTAAATTGTATCAGATTTGGGAAGAAGGGATCAATTAGAACCAGGTCTGTTTTCCTGCTAGGATTAAAAGTGTAAACCTGTCAGCTACTTTTTCCCCACCATCAGGAACAAAGTTGATCCAACCAGTTGCCATTCACAGCTTACCAGTTCTTTGCTTCTCCTCAATTTGCCTTTAGGTATTAAAAGAGGCATTTTAGTTAGATGGTGTCATGTCTTAACACACATTATATTCCTTATGCCTTCATCAACAGCAAACATGTTTCTCAATAGTTAAACTAGTTACAGTAAACGTTCTAGGGGTAAGTACATATTCTTGCCCTTTGCTCAAAACTCTCTGCTTTAGAACTACTTGAAAGCTACTTTTTACCCAGTCTGGATACATTACTGACTTCTTTACTGGAAGAAATTAACAGGCTCTTGTCTAACTAAGAAATGACAAATGTAAAATTAATGACAAAACACTGTAGTTCTATATTTCACTTGCAACACAACAGCCAATTAGAAAAGGTGGATACATCTCATGGGAGTCTGGTGGCTTTGCATCCAAGGTCAAAATGACTCTGTCTTAGGCAGTTTGGCAGAGGGGGCACAAGGGGAGCTGCTTTTCCTGACCCTGTTCCGACAGGTTTTTTCAGAACCAGCTTCTGACAGATGATGCAGCAGCAGAGAAACACATATCATGGTTTTATTTGGTGCTCTCAGAAACAGCACCTGCTGTGAGGTTGTTAAGCAAGAAAGGTATGGGGACATCCATAACCCATCAGAAATTAGGAGCATAACAGAAGGGAACACACGGTGCTTTCTGGCAACCACAATCCCTGAAAGCACAGCTAACACCCATGCTCCCAAATTTCTGGGTTCACAAGGGGCTTATTCATTATTCTTTTATTTATATATATACCCTTCTATTTACATTGTGGTTTTATTTTTCTTGTCTCCATTATTTATTTTCTCTCTTTTTTCCCTGTTAATGACTATTTCTCTCTTTCCCCCTCCCTGTTGGTTCTCAGCCTTTTTTTTTTTTTTTCCTTTCCCTTTTGGTCCTCCTATCCTAAGAGGAACGGTGCTTTCTGGCAACCACAATCCCTGAAAGCACAGCTAACACCCATGCTCCCAAATTTCTGGGTTCACAAGGGGCTTATTAATTATTATTTTATTTATATATATACTCTTCTATTTACATTGTGGTTTTATTTTTCTTGTCTCCATTATTTATTTTCTCTCTTTTTTCCCTGTTAATGACTATTTCTCTCTTTCCCCCTCCCTGTTGGTTCTCAGCCTTTTTTTTTTTTTTTTTCCTTTCCCTTTTGGTCCTATCCTAAGAGGAGCACTGTGCAGCACCACAGAAAACAGAGACAGTACTAGAGGTGGAAGAGAACTGACAAAATCCCTTAGGGGAGGGACAATTCCCTTAGTGCTAGTGTAGAGGTTCATATACTGACCATTGTAGAAAGATCAATACTGGTCTTGAGGGAAATCTGTGGTTGATCAGATGCACCAAATCTTGTCTCAGCATTGGCAAAAGTCACTGCTTTCACTCCCAGTGACTCAACTGTTTTTCTTTCATTTGTTTAGACCTGCCCTTCCAGTTCAGGACTGCTGAAAGTTGCTACCTGCTGGTAGAAATTAACCATCATGAATGGTTCATTGTGAAACAAAATTTTTCTGACAGTTAAATCCTCTTTCTCCTCCTACACTTTAGTCCTCAGTGACTTTAATTCTCTATAGTAGAAACAAAGGTGGAGAAAGAAGTCACAGGGTGCTTTCAGTGTGTGAGCTATCAAAACATTAATTTGTTATAGAAAAATCTGAGCGTACCCACAGAAAAAGTACATCAGCTTAGATGCAGAGATGGTTCAGATCAGCAGTCAGGATAGGCCCATGAAACCACCAGTTCTCATTTCACTAACATCACAGCTTGCTGGAAAAGAGACTATTTCCTGCTAAAAAACAGAAGTAGAGAAAGCAAGTAGGGAGCAAAGTTACAGCTGAGAACTCAGCTAGACCAACAGTTGAGATGCTATAGAAAAATCAACTTTGCCTTTATAGAGTATTAGCAACTTGTTATAAAACTGTATATATCTCATCTTATTTTACAGATTTTAAAAGAGCTGAAGCCTCTAGTGTGGATTTTTATGAGTCAGAATGTACCTGAAGTAGTTTATCTCATCTACCTGCTCTGCACGGTAATTCAGCAAACTTACTTGCTTGATAATGGGAGCAAGACTAGAGGCTTTCTCTTCCTCACTGGATCCTTGGGCCCAAAAATGGTGCCTCACTCCTGAGCATACCCCTTTGTGGCAGCTTCTGCTGGAATCAATGAGGGCAGCAGGCACACCCTACCTCTCCAGGATCCACTTTTCAAGACAGGGACTATATCATATTGCTGTTGAACTGAGTAGTTAGAGGGACCTAGGAAGGCCCTGGAAGTCTCTGCAACTGGCAAAGTGTCCAGAATGATGAGAGAAAGATACAGCAAAATCTTCCAGTACAAGATAACACAGCTCCTCAAAAATGCCTCCCCTCCTTCACAACAAGTCTCCAGTGGTGCCAGAGCATTTGGCCTGATGAAGTCTGCTTTCCTTATCACTTCAGCTTAATGAATTTTAGCCAGAGTCTGTATGTAGCCAGGGAATCATGTAATCAGGAAAGTAAGATGTTTTAGAAGTAACCGGGTTTTGCCCCTCCCAACTACTATCTTTAGGTTTATTTCAGAAACATAGTGCTTGATTGCACTTTATAGCTTCAGGGTTTTGTGTTGATTGGTTTATGTCTCTATTTTCCTGCAGGTGATAAGGGAGTGGGGCAAAGGGAATTCTTACACTCTGGAAGCTGCTTTCATTACTGGCTCTTGCATTTCTGTTGCAATAAAATCTGTTCTGTTTTGGGCACTGTTCCACGTCTACCGCAGCTTTGGGCAGGGGCTGAGAGAAAGAAGTAAGTACTTTAAAAGCTTCATTTAACTATGAAGGTTGTAGCTTATTGTATCACAGTCACAATGAAGCAGAGAGCTTGTTGAGCCAAGAGAACAGTTAGGGATAGCCACAAGAAAAGGCAGATCCCTAATGGCATCAAATCACTACTGCAGCCTCAGAATTCACTGGCCTGACAAAGCTCAGAAGCTTGGATGGAACATACATGACCTCTCCTTGAAGAAAATTGACATTAGTCAAGGTTGCTTCCAACCTATGGAAGAATTGCTGCTACCCAGAAAAACAGACCTGTGTGGAAAATCTCCTCTAGATAAGACATGTCATTTTTTTCTCTTTATCATGCTCTGTAACTGCCTTCTAATAACAAAGAGAATAAAGGGACCTAGAAAGCCACAAATCTTACCCTACTTGTACATGAGGGACATAAATGCTGCTGGGCATTGGCGCTGACTGATCTCCGTTTCTTCCCACAGTGTTTTCTTCCTATGGAAGGATCGACTCCTGAGCACCCCCTTCGTGTTCTGGCTGCAGCTCTTAAGAGTGAAGTCAGAGCTGGGGAAGCTCTGATCAAGGGACTCTCCTCCAGGATGTAAGATAATGGGTCAGTTTCACAGAGGAGGGGAAGCTGCTCAGAAAAATGTCTACACATTCCTTGGTTTGTGTTGTGCTAGGGAGCTATAGCAGTGCAGCTGGTAACTTAGTTTAAAAAGCAAAGTGCACTCGGGAAATTAACAGTAATCCTCTCAATTCACTGAGTTTTGCTGACAGGACAATGCATCTCTCACTCCTTGTTTTCCTGATGTTGCTTTGTAACCACAGGAGGATCACAATATGCATGTGAGTAGAGAATGTTGTTAATAAGTGCTTTTTTTTTTTCTGGATATATACAAACATAATGAAAATAATTTGTACACTCATCTTTTATTGCTGAGTCTGGAAGTAGACTTCCCTACCATCGTCTCAACTCAGATCTGCTGCTGAACAGAGGGGCCAGCCTGAAGATGGTTTGATGGCAGCTGTAGGCCCTGATCTCCACCATGGCTGTGATGGGTTAACCCCAACAGAATGGCTCCCTGGACTTCAGAATACTGCCATTTTGTTTTTTTTTTCTAAATCCCAGCTACACATGAGCACCAGACAATGTAATCTCCTGCCTTCCTGCAGTGTGTCTAACCAATGTGCCATTTCACACACAATGGTGACTTAAAATAAGCCTTTCATATTGTAATTTAAAAGTTTGGTATTTTATTGATTGGAACCTTTAGCTTTTTTAATAAAGTATAAGCACAGTTTGCTCATGGATAATTATTTCTCACTTCAGCAGCATGATTTCAGCACAAAGCCTCTACAGAGTATGGAGGAGTCTGGAACTACAGTTCACATGTGCTCTGAACATTGTCATCATGTTCCTCTTCAGATACACCTTTAACTTGCAGGTACCTGTACACTGCAAGAAGTTTACAAAAGAGCTCATTGCAGCTTGTCAGGAAAATTTACACAGATGGTCTCAAAACTTCTATTAAAAAAAACAATTTATCATCCCAGTCTTCTAAACATGCAACAAATGCTACAGCTGGCAGACTGCAGGCATGAGGAGGTTAAATGTCTATGGTCAGACTGCACAAAGCTGACAATATCAAGAGAAAGCACTAGAGTACCAGCTGATGATGGTGACTTCATGCCACAAGTCAAAATGTGACTATGAATTGTTGCTGAAATGGAGGAACACAACTAAGCATGTTCAGTCCTTTCCTAAAACAAGCCAACAGGCAGCAGGTCTTACCTAGAGCAGGACCACTGAGGGAAGACTTCCATCTTGCTGCAGACCTGTACTTGGTTGTCTTCCAAGGCAGTAATTGTGTACACCTGATTTTACATTCTCAACAGTCAAAATGCTGCTTTACAAATCCAGCTTTACAAAAAGATTTTATTGAAATTATTGAAAAATATTTATTTTCAACAATATTTAAAACAAGTTTTCAAAGCATTAACAATATGTAACAGGATTTTTTCCTCTTTTAAAAATTCAGTACACTGCTTTATACCATATTACATCAGTTGTTAATAACTTCTGAAACTCTACTAGAGAATAACTTAAAAAAAATTAATTTCCAATCTTCCATTTTGGCCCTTTGTAGACTGGAAAGGATTTGTAGATATAGCGACATTTACAAACCCTTATTTTAGGAACACTGCTTTTGATCAGCATAAAAACTATTTTACCAGCACAGTTGAAACAAGTTCCTTTGAGCAAGCTATGCCAGCAAAATGAGCTTTTATTGCCAATATAACCAAGTCCACATCACAGCTTTTTTTTCTGGTTCAGCTGTGGTTTGCACAGAAGTAACCCCCACTATAAGCATTTAAATATGCAAAACTTGAGTGCTGCTCAAACCTCACTAGCCTGGTTGGGAATTGCTGGTTTGTGGATTAAAGGCCTTGAAAAGGGACTTTGTACAGTTAGATAAATTTGTAATGTATTAACACAATTTGGGTTATGTTTTGATATAAAGCAGCTAGTACAATTATCATCAATGCAGCTTTTGAAGAAAAAGCAAAGACTAAAGTCAACATGTGACTTTCTTTCCTTTAGCCAGTGACTGTAGCTCTCTACTTGGCTGGTCAGTGACCCAAATAAGATTTTTACCAAGTTCTTCAAGCAAATTGCAGAAGCCTCAAAGCCAGTAATGCAATTGCAGTACATGATAAATTTAAAGACAACTCCTAAAGTAGATCTAATGTAGAGAAAGTAGTTAAGTTTTGATTACAGATTTCATTTATCATACACTCTGAAAATTAAAGTTCAGCAATTTAGTCAATAATAGATTTACTATTATAAAAAGCATAAATAAAAAGTGCTGAATATAGTTTTATCTTTAAAAAAATACTAGATAAGGCTCATTAATCATTTCACCTCTCCTCCACAAAATGATTTCCACTTCCTAGAGTGACTATTCTGCTTGCTTTTTTTTTTTCACATAACAATACATTTATATAACCACTATACCCTGTTCCTTTTCTCAGTTATTGCATGTTTAAATAAAAAAGTTTCAAAGCAAAAAAGTCTGACACTTCTATAGTTCAAAAAGTAAACAGTTATTTAATAACTGAATACTCCACCTAGGAAACCCGTAAGCAGCTTCAAAACAGTGGTAAAACAATTACTGCAGATTCAAGTGAAAGATAAATCCCAAAACCTATCTGGATAGTCTCCAAGATATCACCAAATTTGCCTACTTAAGACCAAATCAAACCAACATTCTATTTTACAAAATTTACAAACCGAGTATTAATTTATATTAACACATTTTCATGGTGATTGGTATAATTAACCAAGAGTCTGCGTGTCTTTTATGGAAAAGTGCTCTCACCTGGATTTAATAAAATTAGACAGACTAGGGCAGCATCCAAAATGGAAGAGACATGATTTAAACCACCAGAAGACAGCAGGTCAGGCAAAGTTTGGAAATTAGTACATTTCCCATTACCATTTTGAAACACAAACAACATAAGACAATCATGAAAAATTCAACACAGCTTCCAAGGAAATCCCACCTTAATCAGTAAATTAATTCCTCCACAATATTGTGCCATAGGCTTAAATTTAACAGAAAAAGTCAATTTCTTTAATGACCAATGTAGCAAGACTTCGAAAATGCAGAAGTTTGGATAGTATGATCATAAGACTGCACCACAGAGAACATAAATGTAAACATTATACTTGGGTTTGATATTTTTCAGTTAAATTATCAGTACAAACCCTTTCCCCCCAACAAGTTTTTTTGTTGGTTTTTGTTATTCTTTCATAAAAGCACATACAACAAAATATGCACATAGAGAAGTTAGAAACATCTGAAAGCATCTTAAAAAAGTAAAGAAGAGACTTAGAATATTTTGAGTGTGCTGAAGGCACCATTGCTACTCCACTGGGAATGTGTCCTCTCATTTATCAGCCCACCAAAGCAGTATCCCTTTCTATGTCACTCAGCACCAAGAGCTGGAAGGTATCCATGGAAGTTGAGGGCACTCAAGGTCTAGTAAAGGATATTTTTTTTTCAAGACAACAATGGAACTAGACAATACAGCAGTAATTGAAGTCTAGATTCTTCTTGAACACTTGAAGAATTATTATTATTTTTTACTTTATAGTCCTTAAAGCTACCATTTATTCCGGAGAATCGACCAAAAGGTAAGAAAAAACACCACATGGTGATTCCCACCAACAGGAACTGCAGAGCTACAAACTAGCTCAGCTACACAAGTGGAGATCACTGTAATAACCAACTAAGCCCGTGCTAATGCTTGGCCATGCTGTTCATGGATATTTACACAGTGATGACAGTCAAGGGTCAAACACTGTCCAAATGGGCTTAAGATATGTATCGTTATATAAAATAAATATATATAGGGTTTTTTTAATAGTTCCATCTATTAATAAAAAACATTCTTCATGGTTGTTTCTTCACAGTGCATCACATTCAGAAGTAAGGAGAAAGTACTTTAAGTGCTTTCTTGAAGGGGAGTTGTTCTGGGCAAGACATTTAAGCTAACAAGGAGGAGGGTTGGTTGTTTTTTTTTTTAAAGAAAATTTCTTAAGAGCCTTCATATGCATAGCAGTCTTAAATGGAATTACAAACATACCAAAGTAAACAGGCTATTTTAATGCCTTTTCTATTTGTATATACATTCAGCCTACCACATTACTGGTAAGTTACATGTTACAATCAAATCTACAGATGCAGTTGCCAATACCAATCAGAAAGAATCCATTTTCAGATTGCTCATTTAAAGGAAATTCAAACTGTATTACAACAATCAGAGCCTAATTTCTTCCACTCCTACTCTTGGTGAACAGGAAGTAGCACAATTTCCAGCCATCAACAGATCAGAGAGATATAAACCATAATCATCATATACATCTGAGATGGTGACCACACTTGTTAGCCAAAACCTTAAAAACCCAAGTATACAGAAGGGATACTGCCACTTTCCATTTCCATGAGTCTTGTTAGATGCAGACACTCAAAATTCTTCTTCTTCAACAGCAAAGTTGTTTTGCTTCTTCCGAACATTCCAGTGTAAACACTCAGCCAAGCTTTCAAACCAGTCGCTCACAGGATCTCGGAAACAGATTGAAGGAAGGGGATAGCAAGAGGTAGTGATGCTAATACTGCAACAACACAGGAATACCCCAGTCAGTCGAGGGCAACAAACAGCATATTGAAAAAATAAATAATTCTTCTCTTGACAAGCCAACACAGTAAAACAGCCAGTTTCCACAATCCAGCAAAAACCAAGCCTGCAGGCTCACTGAAACAGTGAGCACAGGGGTTAACATTTAACAGCTGCACTGTGGACAGCACTCTGTGCCACAGGGAGAATACTGAGCCCACTCCATGGCATCCTGCAATCTTTTACTGATCTTCACAACAGCACAGGGACAGAGGAAAAGGTAAGTCACCATCTTGGCCTCTAAATATCAAATTTTAACTAAAACCAACAGCACTAAGAAACCCAGCATCTAACAAAGGACCAAACCTCATGTTTGAATCCTTACTAGTCTCCTGATCTGATCTATCCATCTTCCAACCTCAGAGGAGATAAAACAGTTCAAGATGAAGTGTCATGTCAGCTTTTATGGACCATGGGAAAACAGAAGCCATCCTGAATAGTAAGCCTACCATATGTGATTACATATCACACAGCTGCCTTAGATCACCTCCTATCAGGACAAGCCACCACATTTTGCACAGAAACACTGATGAACCTTCACATGTTGCTCTCTGCTCACCTGAGGAAAGTGACCACAACTATCACTAAGTTAACACAGTTTAAACCATAAGTAATGATTCAGAGCCACTGCTCACATCCAAGCTCTGCTGGCTTACATCTTGCTCAGACTCCTAAGATTTGTCTTTAAGTTAAATTTAAAGAATCTTCTAAAGACATGCTCACCCTTCTTGCCAAGCTCTTTCAAACTCAAGTTAGAAAGCAAACACTTTTAGTGCAGTTTGTGCTGTAAGAGCCATTAGGGTTTATAAAAGCTTGTTTCTTCACTGCCAACAACCTTTTTGACATTCTCTGACCTTCTCTGTCAGAGAATGTCAGAGAATTACTTAAGTGCATGAATTAGTATTTTCTGTACTTATAAAAAGATGTTACAATCAAAAAAAGCCTTCACCTGTCTCCATGGCATATTTCCTGCCTCTTCCTTCCATCAAATGAAACCCATGCTGTATTCCTGGCATCTGGGGAGAGCATAATCTGGAAAAGAGAAAAGAACTAAATTTTAGGTCCAAAACCTATTTTTCAAGAGTAAGGAACACCCACCTCTTCCATCCCCCCTCTGAGCACAGAATTGACTCTTTGCAGCTTTAAAGTTGTGCTGAAATTCATCATCTGTCCATAATCACAATGCAGTAACACACCACACAAGTTCCAAACCTTCATTTCATGTTTGGTATACATACATTTATTTTTCTACATGCAATAAATCCTCTCTAAGTCCAAGGCCATGAACCTGAAAGATCTTCCAGTTACAGTTCCAGTATGCTTAAATTCAGTTTGATACAACTACAACCCAGTGAGAAGCAGTGTAAATTTTTCTGCTAGTGGGCACATTATTTTAAACAAAGATGCACTCTTCAATCAGACTTGATCTGGTCTTCCTACAAATGAAAGAATGCAGGAGATACACAGCATTTCCCAACCTCTTCTGCTTTGGTCCACTTCACATGGTTATTGCAAAAGTTTGTAACATAGAAATAACATAACAGAAACTAACCTTGAGTTCCACTCCAGCAGGAACAACAATAGGTCTGAAAGACAATGAGTGAGGGCAGATGGGGGTGATCATGATGGCAGGAACATTTGGATGAATCATAGAAGCTCCTGCAGCAGCTGCATAGGCAGTGCTACCAGTCGGTGTGGAGACAATGACTCCTGTGAAAGGAGCAAAAATTTCACTCACATTAGCATCACAATCAGTGTGTTACTTTGGAAGACAACCAAGAAATAGCAGTGTTAGGAAAATGAAGCAGAGAATGTATCAACTTGTATTTCACAGGAGAATTGCAGCCTAATACACAAAAAGTCAGAAACTCTCCTAATCCTGGCACATTTGTCCTACGGCTTCATGTAAGTTGCATAAACTTCTAGATCTCAGGTTACACAACTTTGCAACAGTGACGTTGAGATGTTTTTAAGGGTAAGAGCTTTAAAGATTAACTTCTGTATTTCATGAGTTGAGATCTTGGGCCTTCAGCCAATTCCAGATATCCAAACAAATTTTTTCCTGAGCTATTTCTTGCCCTCAGCCTTAAACACACCATACTCAGAGAAATTGCCACTTGCCTTGCAAACGAAGCTTACAACACTAATGTTTTGTTGTGGAACACAGTAGTTACCAATGAATAAACACACCTATTCTTTGCACACTAATGTCTTCTGTCACCAGTGAACCGAAGCTTGAGAGTTTGTTTCCTTGTGAGAAAATCCTCCAGTAAAACAGCAACAGTCAACACATGAACTGGTAAGCAATTTAACTCACAAAGCAAACTCACCATCTCCTTGCACTGTAGTTATCAGGTGTCCATCTAGAAAGACATCTACATTGGAAAGGTAAGAGGAAGGACCACGATCCACTACAACTTCATTTAGGACCTGCCACGACATCACACATTACACCAGTCTGCTACTGCTGACTTGGCAATGTAATGAATTGCAAAACATTCCAGATTTTTGAAAACATCCATATGTTCTCCATAACTTTGAAAAATTCAAGCAGATTTAGTAGCTGCCAAATTAGACTCTCTTTATGCTTCTGCAGAAAGATTTTAGATTTTAAGAGTTACTTCCCAGACCTGGTTACTAACAATGAGCAGGGTTTTTCTTTTCACTTGCAATAATCTTTGGGATATCCCATCTTAGAACTACTGCTTTTTTCAAAACAGAAGGAAAATATTACTAAAGGAAAGTACAATACTAGCACTTAAGATTGCAGGAAGTAATGATGTACACCATTTCCTCATTATTTAGTGCACTTATTGTGAAATGTGGATCAGTCCCACACGACTGGGTTAATAAAGTAAACTAATTAAAAGAGGAACTTTATTATAAACGAGTACAAGTAATTTACAAGCAGCATATTAGTTCTTTTGCCTGTTTTGCCTTCTGACCTGATATTGCATAATTTGCTTGCCCACTTCTTTCTCCATATTTGTAGACACTACTCCATTTTCTTCTATACCATTTTGTACTGTCATTTTCTCTCTGTGCTCTTTCACTACTTTCACTTTCAGTCTGCTTCGTAGAACAAGTGCTGCATTGCCTAGAAGTGAAATAAAGGAGAAAGTACATAAAAATGGTATTCTGGTATGGTAAATAAATCCCTGTCACGACTAGCAAACTGTATGAAATGCCATCAATCTACTGCCCATGCTTTCAGCATTCTCAATTTCATTCAGAAGACAATTGTCTACACTTGGTAAAAGCTCAAAACTGATTTTTAGTAGCAATGAACAAAATTAAATTTCAACTTTGTCCTTCCTCCCTTTCTTCATTATGTAAAATAAAAATTTAAGTTCTACATGAACATGATCAAGCTTGGAAAACACTGCTAGGCACATGTGATCCTCACTAACACAAAAGGTAAGCTTTAAGAAAATCAATGCATTAGAAACACATACTAAAAGACAATTCTAGCAACATGAGAATTTTATACATCTCAGGAATCTATGTTGAATGCAACTCAAATAACTGTATATTGAAGGAATAAAGATATTTCTTTCCTCAAATATTTGATTTGCCTGACTTGTCAGTATTTAAGCACCACACTGCTTAGAGAAACAGACTACCACAGAGCTACACTCCGTAGGTTTAGTCTACATTTAAATTTGTGCAGCACTTTTCACTTGTTTACTCCACACAGGACAAAGTTATTTTTTAGCCATTTTCCTTGACAAAATAGTACAGAAAACAACACTGAAAAGATTGATGCAAAGTGATACTTTTGTTAGTTTAGTACACATTTCTGGTGACTCAGTCTTACCAGACCACCTAAACGAGTTGGTTAAGAAAACATACTATTCTTGGAAAAAGCTACAGAGAAATGTAACAAACAAACACCACACCTTGTCCCCTTAAATTTACCTTCTATAACCTGAGTGACTTGGGACTGAAAATTCTCAAAATTAAATGGAGTAAGAAATCCAAGGGATCCCAGATGAAAAGCCATAACTGGAGGTACACTACCCTATCAATAAAGAAAAGAATTTAAAAGCTACTGAATTAAAGCAATTCATACTTCAACTAATTGCCTATAAATATTGTGACTAGTGATGTAACTTCAACCGTGCATAATAAAAACAACACATTACATACATTATTCTCAGAAGGTATAGGGTAAAACAGACTTGATAAAAAAGGAATAGACATCAAAGGACAAATGCTGAACTCCAAAACACAGGGGAAAAAAAACCAAAAAACAGTTTTCAAATACTTCAGAAAGAAAAGAGGTCTTTAAGTTTATTTTTCATAAAGACCAACCTGGAAAAGTGAAGACGCATAAAGCAAGGTCCCATCTCCTCCCAGGCATATGATAAAGTCTATCTGATTGGAGATATCATCATAATCTAGGAGCAACATTGAGATACAGGTTTGGAATGATCGGAAATAGTTTTATCAACAGCCATAAATTCCTAACAAATTAAGTGCAGCATGCCAATTTTCATATAAGAAGCACACAACTAGGATGCAGCAACAGCTGTTTGCAAAGATGCATCAGTTTAACAAAAACTAAAGAAATACCAAGACAAAAAAGTGACCCACTTCAACTTCACTTTCAAGAAATCATGACCATACCTTCTCTGAAGGTGCAAAATTTCTTCTTCACTGGTCCAAAATTATCATCATTAGCTATAGCAGGGTCTTCCAATACTTTTTTTTCTACATACACTATCATATTGTTCTCCTTGAAAGAGGCAAGATAAGCTTGTTAATAACCTCTTAAAACGACTAAATATTTGACCCTCTCCATAGTTTTCATTAGTTTAAAGCATAATATTTTACAGCAGTGGTCTGCAGCTGTTGGTTTTGGGGTTTATTTTTCATGTGTGGTCTAATTCTAATGAGAATTTTGCAGCATGCAGAGACCATCTAATAAACTAAACTTTGAAATATAGATTACATGATACAGTAACATTGCTATATTTGTTCAAGGCTTAAAAGATTAAGCTTTTTATATCCCATTCCCTGTAATTTAAAACTGCAGACAGAATGAAGGAAAGCTTTTACTTGTTTTTTAAGCACCCTACTTAAAGTATTTAAGTACTCATCTTGGCCTCTGAAAAGTTTTCCTGCTTCCAGTGGCAACGGGCATAACAATTTGTTTGTGCTACATAATTCTGGCCCTTCCACATTCAAGAGAACCAGTAATTGAAAACGGTAGAGATGTGACATTTTTAATTCTGGTAAAAAAAATGGAATTTACATCTCATTACCTCAGTAAGATAGACACAAAGCTCTTTAAAAGGCTGCAGCAGACTGGCATCACGGATCTTTTTAATAACAAGGACACTCTTGGGAGGTTTGTTCCATGTCAACCGCTGGCTTGCTGGATCCTGAATGTGCCTAGAGGAAAAAAGACCCTGTTACTACATTTTGCTTTGACAACATTCTAGCCTGTTAAGAATGTGTCCTCAAGTATAATTTTTTTAATGCTCTCTCCTCTTAAGCTGACTCAAAATGAGAAGAAACATCCAATTAAAGCATCAGTAAAAAGCTGCAGTATAACATTTTTTCTCACCCAATTCTGTAAGTCAAACAGCTCAAGTGAATGTAAACTTCTTAAAAAGTGCAGTAGTTCCAACCCCAACATTCTTTTTAGCAATGTTTCCTTCAGCATTTTTTCAGTCAGTTTTCTCACTAGTTTGAAGCCTGTAGATGCACACACAAATTCTGCAGTTTTTCTACTAATATTAAACAGCACTAATTAAGATTTAGATGGTCACCTGTACTAAATCCTCAAGATAAGCCTCAAAAACTATAGTACATAGATTCTATTCTGGGAAGCCTGCACTTGCAGCTCTTATACTTCCTAATAATAAAGACTTATAAATAAAAAGCTTAAACAAAAACAGGTGCCTGCACATTTCTGCTCCAGGCAAACATTAGAGATGTATAAGTGAATGCAACCTTAGTGCAAAATTTCTTCAAAATTCTAATCTATGTATTTGTTTCATTTTAGTGTTGATCCCAAAATAAGTTTATCTGCCTTAAGTAGCACAACTCCTACTTTAAATAAAAACAAACACACAAAAAAAACAGAAAAAAAAAAATTAAAAAAAATTTTAAAACTACTGCCTGTCTTTTGTCAGGGCAATATCCTAAGACTTGAGAACCTCAAGTACAAAATACATGTACACAAATATTTTTCCTGCTTTCAACAGGGTTCAGCAACAGAACCCTCTTGTTGTTCTATATGACATGTGGTTGGTTTAGGAATACCCAGCTGTATTTTGCTTCTTTTACATCTACTTCTAAGCTACACAATTTTACAGCTGTACTTCACATATCATAAGCATCCTCACCTTTTCCATATGGTGCAGATCTAATCCATAAAGCAAAGCTGATTAGTATAAATGCTGAACAAGGCAAATTTACAAAGAGATTGGGATTTAGCACTTCATGGGTTAAAATAACACAAATTATGATGCTGGAGGTGGAATAACCTGTTTGTTTTACTTTCCAAAATGCCTACATTCTACATATAAACACAACAGAAACTTTGGATTCATGATGTAGTCTAATACTATTAACATTTAGCAACAGTGTTTTCTCTCAATATCATTACTGAACTAAAGAAGACAAACATGCAGTTACACTCCACATTATGTTGTTTCTTCTCATTGTATGTTACAACCGAGGAATCACAGAACAGTGGAGGTTAGAAAGCAGCTCATCCCATCCCATCCCCTGTTTCAGTGTAAGGGTATGTTGAAGATACCATACTCAAGTCTCAAACATTGCCAAGACCACTATGAATTAGGAAGGTTTCCTCTGACTTGACTAGCCAACCAGTAGCTAAACTGAAAATAAAACCAGGAAGAGCTGCATAGAAGTGCTTAGTGCTGCCAAGCAGTCGCAAAGGAACTGAAGCTGAGGTTTTACAAGCTATTTGCAATACAAAATATGACTAAGGAATCTAAAATACTAAAATTAATTTAATAAAATTAAATGCCTCAAATCTCAAAGCTGTTAAAAAAGTAAGAAATACACAGAGAAAAATGATCCCCCAGACCATTTCACGGTGCTTAGGCTATCTTCTAAAGCTGGCAAAGAACTAGAGATGGCAGCACAGCTTTTCCTTAATAAACCTAGAACTAATACAGCCTTCATAGAACAGAAAGACAGTCTGCTTCTTTCAGCTGTACTCACCAATTCCAGTTAGTTCTGCTAAATGAAAGATTATTCATAGAATGCTTTAAGATCTTCATGTTTCTTTCCAGCAGTCAAGCAAATGCAGCGGCTCCAAAAAAGAAAGGCTGAGGCTTTTGTCACTTACTAAAAAACTGCTACCTCAAAAGAAAACATTTTTCTCTGATTTTTTTTTTCCCCCAGTTAAATGTTTTAATCAGTCCCAATAAAAAGTTGTGAGGCTTTACAGAAAAATCCTGTATAAAATTATTGGTTATTACAGACTTTCAGAGGAAAGACCTAACAGTCTTTGGAAAGCAGATTTTTCGATACAATCATCAAGCCCAGCACTTAGAGGCCCCAAGACCTTCAATAATTTGTGCCTGTACATAAAAACTAAAAATTTCTGTTAAAAAATTCTCTCCAGAGTTTAACAGTATTACTATCTGTAGGGAAGAAAAACCCAAACTAAAAGGCTTTTGCTCGTTATTAGAAGCCACAATAAAAACCTTTTGCATAGTAAGAATAATAATTTACAATTTAGTCTTCAAATAGTCCTTTCCTGCAGTCACCTGAGAGCAGCCTCTTCTCTCCAGCTATCCTCCAGATTGCACAAGCAGACCTTTCCTTGGCAAATGGTGTGGATTAGGATTGCCTGCAGCCTCTGTACTCAACTGATCTTGACACTATGATTATATCGTACCCCTGGCCCGGCCCACAGGGAGGAGCGTGTCCGGCAGTCAGGTGGGTAAACACACCAGGCAAGCTGGGCTTTCAGGGGAGCCGCAGCAACCAGGGCCACCAACTTGAAACAGAGAATGAGGAAGCTGAGAGTTACTGCACATGGCAAGATTTCTGCCACACCTTGGTAGGAAATGCTAGGACACCACCAAGCTGTTTTGAGGAGGAATACTACTATTTAGGTGAAGATTTAGACAGTAAATACTTAAATACCTTATGTTTAACTGAAAGAACAGTGGAAGAGAACTTTGTACAGGGATAAAAATAGGGACTGCTAACTTGGTTAATCTGTAGAACCCTAGGATTTTTCATTTGACCAAGCTGAGACTCCATTAATTAAGTATATAATATATACCGTAAAAAGCAACACTTTTATACCCCCAACCTACAAAATTAAAATCTTTATATGCCTGCTCAGCAGAAACCAGTTCTTATTTTCACATTTCAATCTATCAGCAGAAGCTAAAAGCAAACTTGCCCTAATGATAATCACACACGGCAAGTGCCATAGATCAAACACAAAAATTCAAGCTACAGCTTCAAACACATAGTATCAAAAGAGGGAAAAGGCTTCATCAGACCTCACAGAACAATTTATCCTCCTTTCCCTGTGTTGTCCATAAAAATTTTGTTTCTCTATCATTGAGAAACACTGCTCCTTACTATTTCACGTTGAAGGAATAAACAAATTGTTACAAATAGCTTCTCTGCATCACAGTGGGGGTCAACAGTGGGAAAACAAACCTTTTTCTTTCACACAGAATGAGCATATTACCATTCATTTGACTGGTACTTACATAATCGTTTTGGGATTTTGCAGCATACAGGCCTTTGGTCCAAATGTGGTCACTGGGCATGGTCCATGCAAGGAGCGTGTTCTCCTAAATATATGGAAGGATGATCAAAAAGTGAAAGAAATGTAAAGACAAACTGGTATAATTAGCTCCCCAACCACCAACATCACTTATTGGAAAAAAGCTGCACTAGGCAACCCAGGGCAAAGCTCATTTCTTAAGCCAACATTTGTGGTTGACCCACCAATGTAATTTTAAATGAATCAGCTCTCACATTTCGAATCTGAAACTTAACTCATTTACCCACTCCTTGGAAATGCTTTAATTTTATTTTACTTCCAGTTTATCCCCTCCACATACTGAGTAACCACTTCCTAAATATTAGTTCCAGGCACATGTTCTTATGGTATTCATTTCATGGAATCATATAATGGTTTGGGTTGAGTAAGAAGGAATTTAGTAACTAAAGGACATATTTTTCAACTCCTCCATTTCTTGCAATCTTAAACAATAGTCAACATGATAGCATAAACAAACTTCAAGTACCCAACCAGGTACTTAAGTGGTAATTGACTGAACAATTTAGATTTTGTAGGAAGTTAAGTAACACTAAAAAATTATCAAATGAAGGACTTGTGGCAACATTCAAAAGAAACTTAAAATATCTCTAGTAACACTAGCTGAGCAAAAGAGCAGCAGCATTCAGCTTGTGTTACCTAGCTCAGCAGCCTCACAAACATCACCTAACAAGTGTGCCTAATCAATTAATTAAAATACAACACATAAGCCAGGGCTTTTGTTTATACAGCATAAACACTTTCTCTTCTGTAATATTTTGCCATGCATTCATTTCTGTTGCCAATGAGCAAGAAAACAGCTAAGGATACAAACAAAAAAATAAGCCCAAGAATGTTGTTTTCAGGCCAGGTTCTCAGCAAAAAAGCCTACAATGACTGCTAGTTGTGTCACTGCTGTGTGCAAAGGATTAGTTGGCATCAATTCCTAAATTATATCAGCTTCACCGCTGAAGACACAATAACCATGATACTGTCTTTTCTGTATTTCTTACAGGACTACATCTTATCTAAGAGTACAACTTTAGAACACAACATGCAGAATTATTAAATCTGGAATAAATACATATAAAATAGCTTAATGAGTGCTCTTCATCTCAATAAGGTAAAGCAACACATATAAACTAGGTTTCCCAGTGTAAGGCTTGACAAGCATTTAGAAAGAAACCTCCAACACCAAGGACATACCTTCAACTTTTTTTACCATGGTCAAGTCACGGTAATGATGTCCTTAATCATTCAAGCACTTGTTTTGTTGTTTAAATCTTTGCACTTAATTAATTAATAAAACACAAATCCTTCAGTTCTAAGGTATATTGAGATACGTATCTGCAGTTCCAGGCCTTAGTTTTTGAATAAGTAGAGAAAATGTTCATTTTCTCCATGTATATATCTAATAGGAGTCAGTATTATCTTTGTCTTCAAATTAACAGGAGCTCTGAAATGTCATCTATCCTCAAACTTAAATCCCACGGAGAATACAGGATTACTCCTAGCTCTAGGATGAGATTATCCAGAGCAAGTCAGAACTGTTCTGCCTTGCTTCCCTCCCACCTCCTCCAGCAAATCTGCAAATGGGAGTCAAACTTTCTCAAGTCATGTAACTGTTGAAACATTACGTAAATGCTATTAGAATTATTCAATTAAAAAGAAGGGGGAAATATGCCTTTCCTGTACTTAATTCAATTAACACAGGAATTGGTAACTAACCTATTGCCTGGGAGTAACAAATCATTACTGCACTGCCTTCTATTGTGTATATTACAAAGTAGCTCAGACCAGCCCAATGACTCACTCTTAGTACTAAAAAAACCCTCAGAAATCTAATAAAAATCAAAACCAGATTAAAGGCTAAAAAGAGATAATTAAGGAATAACATTAAAACCTTACCTGGCCCATGTCTAATAAAATATACATAAAATTTGAATTCCAATGATGAAAATGAGTATTTAATTTCCTATATCTAATGCACAGAAGTAATGTTTGTCAAGTATTTTTTTTCCATTGATAAGCCCAGGCATGACTAATCTAGTCAGATAAGATTATTAATGAGTGGTTTATAAAGTTTAACTTATATTAAAACAGAAAAATGAGCAATGACTGGCATAACCAGAGATTAACATGTATACCGATATGTGTAAAGGAATGGTAATTCTTTATCTACTTGAGAAAAATTACACTTGAAATGGGGACAGTTAAATAGCACCCTGGCAATGTCACCTCCCACTTCTTGTTCCACCCAAGATTCCCCCAAATAACTTGTCTTTTATGTCTTCTTTCAACTCAGGTTGTTATTCCATGCCACTCCCAGTAACTGGCTGAACTCTGTTCCTACAAGAGGCATTGAATATCCACATCTAACCTTTACCACATTCAATAAGCTTATCTCTGTAAGCATTAATTAATAATTGCTTAATTATTAATTAATAATTGAGATTCTACTTGGCTTTATTAATACTCAATCTATGCTCTATTCAATCAACAGGAGGCAAAATCTTTGAGTGAACAGAATTTAAAGTTTAATCTTTTAGTAAGCCTGCCTAATAAAGAGCAGCAACACTGAAAATTGTACATCTTTTAAGGCAAATACACTTGCCAGTTCAAAGCAGACAGGCAATTGCTTCAATCTGAACACTACGTAGCAAGTCTGAGACCACCTGGACATTCTGAAAAATTCCTTTTGACAATTTTGCACTAAACTGAAGGCAGCCACTAAATAAATGCAGGATATCTTAATGAAAATAATCTCATACAATAACCCTGATTCAAGCCCACAATGAACACAGAGCGTACAAAACGCACTTCTACTTTAAAAAAAGTAGTTGTCTAGCTAAAAGATAATACCCAAAAATTTAGACCACAAGGTCTTTTACACAAGGTGACTGGAATTCTACATTCTTAAAGGTTTAAGCAGAGTAGTGAAAACACACAAACTTTACAGCAGGCTTTTAACAAAGTCTTAGGGATTGACCATGACAGAAAACATAGCCAGAACAGCACAGTCAGAGCACAGTGCTCTGTTTCCCAAAAGCATTCCAGTACACTGAGTTTCTGAACTAGGTATGCAAAGCAAGTATTTTCCTAACCTTTTAGCCTCTTCAGATAAAGGCTTTTATTATGCCTCCCGTCACCACAAAGCTTCCCCTGCCACCTTCATCCTCACCCATATATGCTCTGCCTTGCAAGAGCACTCCCACCAGCCAAGCAGTAACTCTGGACCAGGATATCAGCTGTTCAGAAACTCCTCCATTATTCTGTCCATGCTTTTAGAGACGGTCACAACGGTCGGTAAAATTCTGCTAAGCTTCCCACCAGTTCAAGACACGCTGCTACCACAGCACACTATTCAATATTTACAATGGGTCCAAAGATCACAAAACCAAAAGTTCTATCCAAGCTGTCCACATGACAAGAGCATTGCAACCAGATTAGAAATTTGGCTCAAAAAAAAAAAAAAAAGGTGTTTCTCACTGCTGTGAAACAATCTGCAAGCACAAACGTGCTATGTGCTACCTGACATTGTCTTATAACCTAAACACTCCTTCAGGTTTTTAATACACAGCACAAAACTGTTCCTTCTTGTGACCTGAGCTACTACCAAGCTATGAATTAATTCAGCTCAGTTCAGATGCATTTGCATTTATTTCTGGATGGTTCTTAAAACTTCTGAAGGTGGGTTGAACTATGACAAATATCACAGCATTGTAGTAGAAATGACCACCTCAATGGCTACTTTAGAAAATAAAATTCTTCTCCCAGCATGGATCACAGTAGGATGGTTCACTAATCATCTCCTTCTCTATTTATTACCACAAAACACTTTTATTTCTGTCCATTATCACTTGTCACAGCTGCAAGACTATGGTTACATAAAGAGAAGAGTAAAAATTAAAATATATAATTTATTATTCCCCCCCCCCCATTTTTTTTAAAGTAAAATTCTGCTAAGCTTCCCACCAGTTCAAGACACGCTGCTACCACAGCACACTATTCAATATTTACAATGGGTCCAAAGATCACAAAACCAAAAGTTCTATCCAAGCTGGCCACCAGGAAAAAACATTGCAACCAGATTAGAAATTTGGCTCAAAAAAAAAAAAAAAAAGGGTGTTTCTCACTGCTGTGAAACAATCTGCAAGCACAAACGTGCTATGTGCTACCTGACATTGTCTTATAACCTAAACACTCCTTCAGGTTTTTAATACACAGCACAAAACTGTTCCTTCTTGTGACCTGAGCTACTACCAAGCTATGAATTAATTCAGCTCAGTTCAGATGCATTTGCATTTATTTCTGGATGGTTCTTAAAACTTCTGAAGGTGGGTTGAACTATGACAAATATCACAGCATTGTAGTAGAAATGACCACCTCAATGGCTACTTTAGAAAATAAAATTCTTCTCCCAGCATGGATCACAGTAGGATGGTTCACTAATCATCTCCTTCTCTATTTATTACCACAAAACACTTTTATTTCTGTCCATTATCACTTGTCACAGCTGCAAGACTATGGTTACATAAAGAGAAGAGTAAAAATTAAAATATATAATTTATTATTCCCCCCCCCCCATTTTTTTTAAAGGTAGTACCAACAGGAAGGCCCAAGAGCCATACCGGAATTCTTTGGTGCTCCCTAGGGCTGGTGAAGCAGACAAACTTCGTGATTTAGCTCGTCCCCTGCTAGTACTGCTCCACTCCTCATCATCATGACACGTTGAGCAATGAAAAGAAGAATCTGAGCTCACATCAGCCTTACTGCTACACAGCTTTTCTCGATTCATCTCCATACTGGAAGTGAAGGAACCTCGGTGAAAGAGAAATTCAATTCCTGTGGAAGGACACCAGGAGAAAGGGGACAGCAAGGAGAGGAGAAAAAAAAATAAATCTCTGTATTAGCAACACTAACAGAGTAAGTATTAAAAATTGAGTTCACACACTTTGTAAAACACTTCTAGAAAGGATCTGTGCAATTAAGAAATCATTCAAGGCAATCAGAAGACACTGGAAGGAAAACTGACCAGAATTAAAACACATATACACCCACATTTACAAGAGGCTCAATACAAAGTTGCTTCAAGACCAGCACAGATTCACCTCTGCAGTTATAGACGAGATAAAATAAATTTAACTTAGATACTGAAGAGAAATAAAACATTTAAATATTTGGCAAGGAATCAAGAGTCAGAAAAAACTATAAAGTCTCCTATTAGGTGATACATATATTGAAAAAATAAAACTAGAATACACTGAAGTATAACAGAAGATGACCCAACAACGTAAGAAAAAAAAAAAGCAACAGAGATAACCATAATAAACTTCAGTTCTTCACAAAAATGTGATTAATAACAGGCTGGAAAGAAACAAAAACAAGTTGGAGGACGATACCGAAGTTCTTAAATCATTTGTGACTAACTGGGGAGATGGTCCAAAACAAACAAGATGAAATAAGGACAAATGTGAAGTATTTCACTTCCACAAATAATCAGCACAACTAGAAGATAAACAGCTGGCTAGACAGCAGTTTTGCAGAAGTAAAAAAAGAATAAAATAACCCCAACCCAAACTTTAAATAGCCATCCTTCCCCAGTATTAGAAATCCCTTAAGTTCCCATGACTATTTGGAAGAAGTAGAAAAGGCCTCATCAGAATATAAACAGAAAGTAATTTTCAGTGTATGAATAAACACTAAACTATAAACGAATAGTAGCTGAGATCATGCAGTCCAGAGCAATAGTACATTCCTCAAGTCAGTTGATTTCAACACAGGGTAAAAAAGATGGTTCACTAAGAACCTACAGATGTTTTTAAAACAGTTTCATCACTTTGGATCTATTTCTCACTGGTTCCTGTAAAGCAGGGACAACATTACTGAAACCATCAAAATGGACGATAGCTCTGGAAAATACCCACAGAATAATGGCACTGGCTGAAGTTACCAGATAACGACAATCTCCACAATTTGACAAGTACTACGTTTCACAGCACCCCAACTTTTAGCATGACTTAAATGAAGTTGTAATTTTAGAATGAACATCGGCTCATTACTAAATTAGATAGAGCCACTACTTAATCAAATGAGAAAGTACTTTTGCTCCTACTGTAGACAAAGCTTACCCTAAGAGAACTCTGCTACAAAGAGCTACAGTTACTGTCATCCTTCAATAATGTATAAGATCCTGCACTTGTAAGGATATCAATTTATAGTGTTGTTTCCCACTGACTAGGGAAACAGGAATTTCCACATGTTTATAATATTTTACAATAACATTTAGAAAACTGCAAATTCATTTTTAAACAAGTCTAAGCTCAATATAATTTTTGTACCAGTTAGCTGATTCATGCACGTAATTACTCTGATTATGCAAGCACATATGTAAAACAGACTGTAAAATTATTAATATAAATTATTTTAATGTATTTTAATTTGTTATACACTTGTAACACACTCATTAAATGCCTATCAATCAAGATACCTTTAAAAAATACCTTCATTTTTACTTTTAAATCTAAGGATTACTCTTAACAACTTGAAATCATTCTTGTGTTTGGCATATCTACTCCATAGAGTCCAAAAAGGCTTCTCCAGTATCTATAAATCCAGACTTCCACACACTTTACCATCTTTCTGATTTTTAAGGAATTACAGATCTGACTGTATCTTTCCTGAAGTACCATGCTCCTAACTAATATTAACTAAAACAGTGAAAGGTAATGCTTAGTACACACAAATATGTTACATTTTGTACAATTAGCCAACAAAAATGCTGGAGATAATTACACATTGGTGGATGAGATCAGTTTGCCAAGAATAATGCATAAAGGAAAATAATACATTTGAACTGGTGGAGGAGAAAAAAAGCAGATACCAACCACCACTGCAATTGTCTTTTATTACTAAATTTAGGAACCAGCTATTTCCAAAAGAAACCTTGTCTTCATAGATTTACCCTAGGAAATTACAAAAAACCACTTGTTTTCTTCTATATTGTTAGTTAGCTCTCAATATGAGCTGCTACTAACCTATTTCAGAGGTATTGAGAGTAAAAATCTTACCTATTCCCAACACCCTATTTCTCAAAGATATTAACATCTGCACTATGCATCATCCACTCTCAGCAGTCAGAACTCTATTTCTTTAAAATCTGCACTGCAAACTAGGCAAACACACAAATTTGACAAGCCCAAGCATTGAATAGTACATAATTCTCCTTTGCTTTCCCATTACATAGGTTATCAATTCCTTATTCCTTTGTATCCAAAATGAGGGCTTGATCTAGGCATAGGAAAATAAAAGTTACAGCATTGGTTAACAAAGTGTATAGAAATGCAACATCTGTGAAAGTAGTTTTTGAAGAATTAGCTTTATTAGTAACTTATATGCATCTCATTCCACAGCATCACTCTTAATTAAGAAAACAATAATTTATATAGCAAGCAATACAAAAGGTGTGTTTGTTTTCAAGTTATTTTGTTTGAAGTATCTTTGTCTGACAGATGCTGCTGGTAAAGAAAATCAGATTAGCACAAAACTGGAAGTAAGACGGTGTACAGACCTACTAAATACAGCCTAAGAACTTGATATTCCTTCCATGTAATACTTTCCAATTCAGGATGTTTTAACTACAGCTTACACCATGTACTGTTTAATTAACATTCCCTCACAAGACCTCTATTAAATAAGCAGACTTGACATAAGGACAAAACTACCTCCGAACAGCTTCCAGGATTAGCTCCAAAAACTTGAAGCACATGTCAACAAACTAGTGAAAAGGCTGCTCTGGTCTATGTCCAAAATAATAATAAAAAGAAAAGTCAAAAAAGTATTCAGATCACATTTGGCATTAGAGAATGAAGAACAGTTGAGCAAGTGTTAACATTTAATACTAAATTTCTGTGATGGAGACACAAAGTAGCCCGTTGAGTCACCTCTCATGCATATCCAACCTTTTACTGTAGTGTCCCATCTTTAACTTCTCTGTCATTATACATGAATGCTCCTGCGAACCAGAACTCCACAGAGGTTTCATCAAACCATCTTTATACAGAAGGATACAACACCAAAAAATCCCCAAAGCTTTACTACACTGTTCAGACTGTTATTAAGGAATCACACTCCAGGTCGACTGTAAGAGTCCTCATTACAAAGGAAGTCTGAAACAATCCTACTAAGCTTTCATATACTTGTAATCCACATCCAAGAGGCCAATTAAGAGTTATGTAAACTAGCATCTTAAAAAGCCATCTTCCCCAGTTTGATCACACTAAACAGCTTTAAAAGAAATATGATGTTTTGATGTAAGCAGCTACACAAGAAGCATAAGGCTGCAAATGACCAAGCCACTTAGTTTTTTTCTTAATGAGCATCCTTGTAAGCTGGTACTTTGTAACAAATGTTTCCTGTCAAGAGCACTGCCCTAAATCATTATTAGAGGATTACTGCAGGGTCCCATCCTGACCAAATACACTGCTTTTAACATGTCTTCCAGGCTGCAGCATTTTTAATTCCTTAGAAATTGCATCAGCCATGCAAAACTCCTCATTTTGTACCTTATTATCAGCCTTGTATTCGGACATACAAGGACAATGTTATATCCAAAAACGGTATCACTTGCCTCCTTGCTACAGACCTGCTTGCTTAATCATTTAACCCTGTGAAGAAGATTTTAAAATTACTACATCTTACTGAAAAAAGCATTCCAATAGAGGTTACACACAGACGACTCCATCCCTAAAGCAGCAACAACTGCAGGGGGTAGCCAAAACTTCCTTTTTGGTTTAGTTTTAAACTTCTTATTTTAGTCTGAAGAAAAAAAACCACCAAAATAACATTCCACATTGAAATGCAGCGGTCTGACAGCAGCTGAAATTGAGCAGCACGTTTTTTGACTGCAAACTCAAGTGCTATTTCTACTGAAAACCACACAGTATGACTATCACGTGCTAAATAACCAGGGAAAACAAGTCCATTTGTTAACCCTTCCCCTTCGGAGACACCAACACCCCCAGCACACCAAGCAAACGGCTTCAACAACCTGAACCTCATCGCCATCCCCTTCCTCGGAAACGCGGGTGTTCGAACAAACCAAGGAGAAGGTGGATCGCAGCCACCTGAGCTGCGACCGGGAGATCACGGGACACATTAAATGGCTTTTCCTCGGTATCCCTTCGGGAAACCGCCCCCCCTTAGGGCTGCCCAGGGCTCCTCAGGGCTGCCCAGGGCTCCTCAGGGCTGCCCAGGGCTCCTCAGGGCTGCCCAGGGCTCCTCAGGGCTCCTCAGCGCTCACCTCACAGCGTTCCCGCCCTCCGGGTCTGAGGGGTTACCGGGAAGCCCCCGGAGGGACCAGCAGCCGCACTTTACCGGGTGCCTCCAGGCCGACCCGACCCTCGGGACCGCCCTACAGGGTGCGGAAAGCCCGAACACACCCCCAGCAAAGCGGCCCTCGCC
>NW_009954555.1:4192085-4209300 GCF_000747805.2 Chaetura pelagica
GCGGGAGCGGCCGGTGCTTCGTTCCCTCAGTGTTAACTCGGTTATTCCTTCGGTTGGGAAGCGCCTGGAGGCAGAATTGGGCCCCAGCAGAAGGCTGCGCAGGACAGGTACATGGTGCGGACGGTAATAAAGAGGCGCAGCCCTTCAGTATCTGCCGCCAAACCCGCCCTGGCAGGGTGGGCCCAGTGGTGGGCCCAGCTGAGGAGAAAAACTGACACAAACTGCAGAGTTTTCAGGGCCCAGGGTCACACTTCTGTGGTTTTGGTCTGTTCATGATACCATGGCTTTGTCCACAGTCACCAGTGCAGGACTGGGCACTTAAATGAGCACATTTTGTAAGGTGCCAGGTGTGTGACAAAATGTAATCTCACCTGTAACATCTAACCTAAGACACAAATCTGTACATTAAATTGGCATCATCCCCTTTCTGCCCTTCTAATCACCACTGTGGCTGAAGTTGCTTGCACACATTTAGAATCATCTACTCTGCAAGAACTGTCACAACTTTTACCTTAATCTTTCATAGTTTAAATACTGTTTCTGACATAAAATTCCTGACTGAAAACACACATTGCCCTACTACATTGGAATCACTCTTAATTTGAACTACAAACAAGCTCCTGAAATGCAAAAAACGCCATTTTCCAGGCTGCTCTTGATCTGAAAAGTTTTGAGAAAGGGTGAAACAAACAGATAAAAAAGGTATTTGGTTTCAGTATGTGCACACTACCTTGTAATCATCAGGAACTTTGCCACAATCTGCAACAGACATAGTGTCAGGCCCCTAGATAGATGCCAACACAAAAATGATCCTTCACAGTTAATAAAACTAATCATGTTTTCTAATTTCTAAGTTGAATTTTCAACCAGTATTACTTTCAAGAGGTCATAAACTCATAGCTTTAGCTCACTGGACTATGTAACATCATAAATCTCCAATGTGAGAAGTTACACCATTTAAGAATGTAGCAATTTGGAATATTTTTTCTTCTTCCTTTATGCAGAAATTTCTGTTTTCAGGAAACAGGGGAACTGCAAAAAGTTAGTCAATAAATGATGAGACAAACTTGAAGAAGAGGAAGCAGTGGCTAAATATAGGGAAATACCATAGGCAATGCTACACCATTTTGTAAAAAGTGCAACATTTTGAGTCACAATTTATCTTTAAAACAACATTAAAAGCAGTCCTCTGCAAGGAATTGAGGAAACAATACACATTCTATGAAGTTCGTGGTATCTTGGAGACTCAGATGTCTTCCAGGTGCTGAAAGAGATACTCAAACTGTAAAGGGACAATACAACATGACACTATGAAGGAATATAACACTAAGTTTCACAGAGTTCATCTTAAAAGCTGTAGTAAAGCAACACCTTCCAAGAGAAAGGAACCAGGTTTGGACAGGATGCCTTTGCTAACCATGCCTGTCCATACCCAGTTACCAACTACAAAAGCTAACCAGGAAGTAAACTTTCATTTGAGATGGCTCTTGAGATGGGTTTTTCCAAATTAATGAAGATGAAAGAGATAAAACCACCACCAAAACAATTTTCCATAAGAATATATCTGGGCTGTTAAAAAATAAACATTTCAAAGTGGCAGGTTTGTTGGGGTTTTTAACCATGCACAGTAACTTCACACAGCATTTCACGCTCAGCATTTTGCAGGAGGCATGAACTCTGCAACATGGTGAATACTTATCCCCATTAATTGGTGGAGATAAGACTTCTAATCAGCTGAGCCTATCCTATTTATAAAAGAGTTACAGTTACAAGAGCAGTTCTGAGCTGCCCAGGTTCAGCAGCGACCTTGGAAGCTCTTTTAGCTGGTCTGGGTGAAGATAACAGACTGGTAACACCTCTTCCCTTCTCTACATACTAAAGTGCCAGGAGAAAAAGAAGACTATTCTGTCACTTCTGAGCATGTCCCCCCTAACACCGGTGTTGCTCAGCACCCAGGTTGTGCTTCCATTTTCCCAGGGAAAACACTGGCAAAAATTAATGTTGGCAGCACCCTTGAGAAATGAGCATTAAAAACATACTGCTTTTTTTCCACTAAGGCTCTCAGTTCTGTGAAATATATTTTTACTGGCTTTAGATTAACAAAAAAGTTAAGTTACCAAAAATGCTGCTGCTTGTTTGACTAACTGGATGGGAGTCTGGTGCCTGATGCTCTGTTCAGCCTCCATCTACAACCCAAACTTATCTCCAGCAGAAGGTATTTCCAACAAACAGGACACGATTAACAAAGAGTTGCTATTAACAGGGTTGAAGAATATAGTTCTTACCTCTCGAACTTCTTTTCCAACAGCCTCTGATGACTCAGAGTTTCTGAGGAATCACAAGAAGTAAAAACACACCAAAGTATTAATTCTGATGAAAATGAAGGCACACGAGTGTGACAAATAAGCTATCAGTGGGCACAAATTACAAAGCCACTGACATAAAGACAGAATATATATGTCTGCCACAGCATTGCATTATTATTCAGGCTAATTACAAACTCCTCCAATCATTACGTAAATGTCATTATCCCAATTTTAAGGACTGAACTAGATTAATAGACTTGCACAAGGGTTAACAAATCCGTAGCACAGCTGAGATAAGCAATTGGGAAGGCTGGCATGTAGCCCCACTCTCAATCCACTTGACAATACAGATTGTCTTTGACAATGTCAGGATAGGACTGTGAGATATTGGCAGGAGAGAAAACTTGGGGAATAGGGAGTGGGAAGATTTTGGAGAAGCCCAACACGTGAAGAGTAGCATCAAAACAGGCACCCAGGACTTACCTCCTGTCTGACAGCAGGACACAAAGAAGAGACAGAGCTGTGAAGAATGGCTCAGGGTAGGGTTTGGGGTGTTCTGGGAGGTGTTCTTGTCTCTCCCTGTGTGACTAATGGAGTCTGTTTTTCTGCCTTCAAAACAGATAAAAACAATTACTTCCTTCTTTATTAGTTTTGTCAGGACTGTAATCTCACTGACACAGGAAATGCCTCTTTGCATACGCCCAAGAAGCACACAGCCCATATTTTTATGGATTTCCAATTGCTACCCTAATAAAAATAATAATTAAAATCCACAACTACTCATTATACCATTTTTCTATTAACAGGAAACTTGGTGGGTTTTTTTCAGGAAAGACCTTCACTCATAGGAGACCTTTACTCTTTTTGGGAAAGCACCTTGATTAATTGAAACATTTAAAAAGCTTCTAGTTGCTTCAGTTTCCTTGAAGAAGACAGAAGGTGTTTGACAGGCAAGCACACTGCTGCAGCACTGAATTTCAAGCCAAGTTACTAGACAGATGTGCAGTCCAGAGGAATTAGTTCTGTTTTCTGTAGGATCCCTCTCAAATCCAACATCCCTTAAACCTTTACTAAGCTAAAGTTTTGTTTGGGGAGGTCTGGGCAATCCCAGTTGCTACCTGCCCCCAAGCCACTAGCTTTTCCAACATTTCTGACAGTAATATGGGAGAGGTGTCAGAATCTGGCCTTATGGAATTCTAGCTCTCTCTCCAGTGTTTCAAGGAATCTGGCTTATTTGTGGAAAACACACAACAGCTAAAAGATACTGAAATTCTAACTTTAGCTACTAGTTGGCTCTTGACAGCAAGGGAAGCTGGTTGTTCTGGGTATTTACATGCCTGAAGCCACCCATGTCAAACAAGTAAGATAAACACCTTGCTGTAATAGTGGAGGAAGTTGGGTCACAAGCTTTCATAACTGCCCCGACTTGGAAAACAGTCTGATGAGCAGCAGCAATGGAACAGAATAAGATGGTTCCTTTACATTCAATTCCTTTTTGCTGTCATGTGTCATCAGTCACGTTGACATATGGAGACTGTTATGAGCTATGGAATAGCAAGAGGCACAGGTTCAACGAGTGAAAATGAAAAGTAAACTGCCCAAACCATATTCTTGTCACTAGCAAGGGTTAGTTAGTGAAAGAACTCTCACTGCAGGCTTTTCTTACTCAAGTGCTGTATAGGTATGAAATGCTATATTCTTGTTCCAAGGGGAATGTAGGTGGGAGACCCATCCTGATGTCTGGGTTACCTCAACAAAATCTGCCCACATGTCAGCTGCCTACAGCAAGTACCAAGGAGTCACACCATGCCCTGCAAACATGCACATTCATCACTGCAATGCAGCTGATGTCAACTCATCATGAGTTAACACTTACATTTCTGCTCTGAAAGTCAGCCCTAAGACACTACAGTTTTGAGTCTAACGACTTTTTTGTCCACAATCAGCAAAGTTATTGACACCTTCTTAATGCATTGTTCTAAAGTCCTTGTACTTAAGGGCTCCTTTCCAGTTTTGAATTAAACACTTGAAAAAACTCAACAAAACAAAAACAGTCATTGGATTGAAAAAGTTAGTCCATCTCCATAATTTTTTTCTTGTAATTGAGGTGCTTTGTTCCTTCAGCCTTTAGGTTTGTGCTGTCCTATGAGTTACCTAATAGCACAAGAAAGAATTCTACTTAGTGACTTGGTGTTACTTGTTTGTTGTTGTTTTTTTTTATTAAAAAACTTAAATATAAATCTGAAAACAGAAACATATAAAAACAGTTCATGTGATCAGCACAACACAAATGCAGAGGAAACCAGCCTGGAAACCAAAAGCTTCAGTGTGAGATAGGATTAATTCTGAATATAAGCCTGACATCACACCCTTCCAACTGTCAAAACCAGAGAAAGAGCCTGGGCTCTGCCAACTGCGGGTTCATTTGCATGAGAATCCCCTGTACCCCAGCATTATTAACATCCTGCTTTTCATGTATTCAACTCCCTTGTATTTTGCAGATGCTCAGATCACAGATGTATTTGAAAACCCTCCCATTCAAAACCTTTGTTCTAATTCTGGAAAGCCCCAGAAAGGTGAAGAAGATATCCTATTCCTTTGAGCAAAAGAAAATATACCTACCAAATAGCCCACACAAAAGAACAGCCAGCTTTATAGTTAAATGATCCTTTTCTTCATAGAAGAGAGCAAGGTAATTTTTCAGATAAATGAATGACACACTCAGGAGATCTGCACCTGCATCTACAATAGCTTAGGGATAATTACTGGTCCTGCTGCCTCAGATAGGAAGGTCAGAGTAACTGGAGCCCCAGGAAACCTCTCCCTAAGATACTTCCATTACAGCAAGTGTGAGAAAGAAGCACTGGTCTCTTTCTTCTTATAGGACTGACTTGTTCTCATGATTACTAAGTAGCTACACTTAGACACCAATTTACCTTCCTTCTTCATTCACACAGAAACAGGTTTCTTAGTCTTTTTTTCTTTAGATTGAAACACTGCTATTGTTTAAACAGTCCTTACATAGCATGATATCTCAATCTCTGATATTTTCATTGCTGTCTTCTGGACATTTTCAAATGAATCTGTTTTCTTGCAGAACAGCACCTGAAATTGCCACCATTACACCGTCTGAGGAGCTACCACTGCATCAGAGAGGGAAGTCACTTTACAAGGCTTGCAGGGATAATTCCATTTGTACAACTTGGTATGATGTCAGCCTTTACTGCAGTGGCATGACATTGTTGACTCATATTTAGCTGGGGATCTGTTTTAGTTCTGTGATCCCTGTCTCGAGCATTACTGCTTATCTTTGTCTTCTCCTGCTTGTATTTTTGCATTTTATTATTCCTCCTGAGCAAAGCAGTGCTCTTTCCTACCGATTGTCCTCTTTTTTTTCTATACTATTTCTCAGCAGCAATTGCTGCTGCTCCTCTCCTACCACTACACCCTGGGCAGGGAGCACTAAATCCTAGAAACCAGGAAACAGCTGCTGTACAAACTGCAGCATTGCCCTCTAGCGTTACAGGATGGTGCAAAGTGCTTAACTGAACTTCTCATTAAGCTCAAAAGGTTCAGAGGTTCAAGCCCAAGAGGTGAACTTTTTACCTAAGCCCAGTAAAGCCACTTACTCTCTGCACAGCAGACTGGCCAAGGGCCAGATGGAACTCACCATTGTATCTCTCCCAGTTCCCTGCAAGCAATTTTGAAGTCAGCCCAGTTTGGAATGTGCAAAAGGCTGGTTTTGCTGTTCCTTTACACATTGGGTGTAAAGAGCGAGGATACAGAGGTAATATTTCTTCCTCATACTTCATGCTGATAAATTAACATAGAAGCTTCAGGGGAACAGCACGTTTTACCATGGCATCTAAGGGAGACAGAAGGATGCAGCAGCAGTTCCTAGTGCAGGTTTTACAAGAGTCTTATCAGTAGCAGTATCCCCAAACCACTGTGAAATACAAGAGGCTCTGGGAAGATGCAGTGGGCCTTATTTCCTGGTATAAACGGTACATTGGAAAAA
This sequence comes from Chaetura pelagica, assembly GCF_000747805.2. NCBI lineage: Eukaryota > Metazoa > Chordata > Aves > Apodiformes > Apodidae > Chaetura > Chaetura pelagica. Next base: position 4,198,410 of record NW_009954555.1, read on the forward strand.
TTCTACTGGCCCAAGTGTTTGCTTAACATCTTCCATCAAAGTGCACTTTAACTGTGCACTTTAACCCACTGCACCCAGCAGCAACCAGTGTGTACTTGCAGGCACTCCTCTTTTGGAGTGAAAAATCTGTCATCCCTTGGCACTGAAAAAGACCCTCCCTCTTGCAAAGCATTACGGATCACTGCGGGACAAGTTGCCAGGCTAAACTGGGCATGGGCACCAGGTGGCAGCAGAAGCTGCAGCCTAGCAATTTCAAGCCCACAGACACGTTATTAGACTAAATGCAAGGTTAAAATAAAATTAAGAAATGCCTTCCACTAACCTTCACCTAGGGCAAGACAGCATTTAAAAATACTCTCTACTTTGGCAATCACATCAGTAGTGTGAAGCTGCAGCGGGATCAAGATTTAATTGTATTGGGTTCTGCCCACAAAGTAATAGGAACCCAAATTCATAGCTGAAAAGCTTCTGATGAACTTTAGGGTCTTTCATAAAATACACCATCAAATTCATGCACTTCTGTCAAACATCACATTGAAACAAAAATTTAAAATTTCAACATAAGTGGCCAGAAATCAAGCTACTTAAATATAATTAACCTGGCAGTTAATTATGAGTGCAAAGTCATAAGTCAGACCCCAAAAGCTATACAAGCCTAGAGAAACAGTATTGGATGTTCACACGTGTCATAAACTTCTATTCCCAGCAGCTGAAGAGTCTGTACTTGACTACCCATGCAAGCAAAGCTCCTGACCAAGGGATGGCACAGCTGAAAATTAGTTCTTAATGCACATGCTTTCCATCAGGATCCCAAGTGTTTTGATGTCAGGCAGCAACAGTGCAGGCAGCCAGTTGGAAAAGGATAGGATACAAATGGAAATTACTTGTAGACTGTTTGGCCAATGGATCCCAAACTGCACTGGACCAACAATGAAAGTTGCTGGCTTTGTAACATGAAAAAGGGAGAGCAGGGGGAAGGAAAGATCTAAGCAACTTTTCAATTTGATGCAACTGCCCAGTTACATCATTTTTCAAAGAGCCCAGACAATTATTTTATGGCCTGGCCTTCCTCTACAGAGCTGAATTTCCATTCTGCAAAGCATTAAAGCCTCCCAAACAATATCAATAAAAACAAGGCTATGATCTGAGTAGGAGGAAGAGGGTCATAAATCCCCCTTCATATAATTGCAGAGGATATCGTATGAAAAACTCAGCCAAACACAATTCGGGTCACCCCTCTCTACTAGAACCAACTGTAAAATTCAGAATATTTGTGCTTTTTCTGGCTCACATCCAAATGTATTACAGTTGATGTTTTCTCCAACAACATGAGTGTCATGCTAATCCCACCCGGATCCTGTTGCCATCATCTTTGGCTGCTCACTGGAGTGATTCTGCCTGAAGGAAAAAGATGGCAACTGCCAAGATTGATCAGGCTGAGCAGGCAAATGTCAGGCAGGAAGAGCAAGGGCAGAGGAATCCTCTCCTCACTGTACACAAAACTGCAGGTCAGGGAACCAGCTTGTGCTCCAACTCAGTCATTACCAGGGTGATCCACAGGCACCTCCAGGCTGCAGATTGACCCACTACAAAATGCAGGCCACTCCCTCCTCACAGGAGTGTGGGGAAATTCACTGGGAGGGTTTTGCCTTTTTAGCTGGAGAGACATGGAGGCATTCCATTATCCAGCTGGCAGCATGGTTCAAAAGGGAACACACAGGTTTGGCAAGGGACTTCTTAATTGATTTCATTTAAAAAAAATGTTCAAAATGATAAAGAGGCTTCTTTGCAGCCAGCATGATACTGCAAGATGGCTGCAAAGGAAAGCTTAACTGCAACTGCTAGCACTGCTGCTTGTCATTCAAAATGTAGAAAAAACCCCACAAGAGTAAAGCATTAGAAAAATATATTACTAAGTTAAACTATTCATAACCAGGTCAGAAAGGCTTTGAAGTTCTTAGCAGTTGTACTGCTAAACTTAACTGCACACTTTGCACCCAGTGTGCATCACAAACTTTAATTGATGATGCTGGTTGAATTTCAAAGCACTGACATAAGATTTTTTAATCTGAGAGCAAGGAAGATAAAGCTAACACACTGTAAAACAGGCCCAAGAGTTTTAATCCATGTTTTTAGTAGAGAAAGAGAAACTAGCCCTGTTAATTTAAACTTTACAACTTGGTGAGGAATCTTCACTTTTACCAGGATCAGAGGTGAGGTCAGGTCCTGCCTGGCTCCCATCTGGTATTTCTGGTTAAGTTACTCTTTGCACAGAGAACTGTGACAAGCTTCAAAGAACAAGAATGATCCTTTTGCTTATGAAAGTTTAACCTTCAGTTCAGATAAGCTGTTCCTTGAAGTCTATCTGTAATTGCTCCATTTCCTGTCACCATGTCTGATGCTATCACTTGATTGAAATAAGCCATGGGAGGAGGAAGACAGAACTGCTCAACAGAATCATTTTTTAATTCCAGCACCACTTTTTAGAACTGCCACTGACACCAGGCTGGACAATGCATCTCACTCAGTTTCCTCCACACTGACTGCTCCTGGCTCTTTGGCCTGCCTTTATAATTCAGTAACACTTCATGCCCTGGGTAACTCTTTGATGTCACTTGGAAGCACCAACCTGGGACAAGGTTTGTCAAGCTTTCCAGAATGTGGTGGGTTAAATGTACAGCTGATGCAAGTATCAATGAGATATTGAATTGTTCAATTAAGTTATGCTGTCATCCTTGGAAAAGCTCCCAGATCACTCATTAGTGCACACTGGTGTCCATCATTCCCAGAGCTGTCACTCCTTGACTACTTATTGTTCATTCAAGAGCTCATATCCCTACTAGGCAAAGAACAGCAGCTGCTGAACAGCTCCTATGATCTACAAGAAAACTCGAAGGGGCTGGAGGGAAGGTGGAACTGATGCTGCTAAGCAGGGCTCAGTGTCTCACCTTAGGGCTCCTTCCTTCACCTTTTTTTTGTTGTTGCTTTCAGAAAGAAGAAACCAGGGCGAAAGGAATTGTGAGATGTTTAAACACAACAAAATTACCATTCATCATAGGGTTGTATTTTCACTGACCCAAGGAGATGGATGGCTTCCAGCCCCAGCAAATACCATCAAACTGTCATTTTCATTTTCCTACTGCCAGGAACGTGGGATGAACTTTGTCTTCCCAAGCCCTTCTGAAGAACACAAGGTGAGGTGAAAGACATCATCTGAAGAGGTTTTTAATCCCAGGCTTTCTGTACTTGATGATGTGAGTCAATGTGTTTATGATTTATGGTCTCAAACTATAAATCATACTTAAACAAAAGACTGAGCACACAAGCCATATCCTGCCCCTCCTGTTGCAGTTGAAGAGGTGGAAGTAAGATGTCTAAACCTAGGTGTTGTAAATTAATATCTAAATGCATTCACAAGATCCACAGGGTCATGGAGAAGGGCCCACAGCCAAGTTTATTGGCAAACACGGGCATAGAACTATTAATGACACTAGAGATATTTGTGTCAATATGTAAGACTTGTCTTGTTTGTGACTGCTAAGATTTTTTATTGCTCTGAGGGTTAAAATCTCTTAGAAACATTTCTGTGAGTTTGCAGGACACTTACGCACATGCAGGCTAAGAGATGTGTAACAAACATGCATGTTCCTCTGTATTCCCTCCAAGTACAGCCCATGTCACAGTTGGTACACATGCTGATACCTGCTTTTCTGGAACACAATTGTTTAGAAACTCTGGCAGCTTCTTGTATTACTGGATTTAAATGCAGCCAGTGCCACCAAGTGTAGAATTAAGATACTCCCCTATTGAATTACAGGAGATGGCCTCCTGTGGTTGGTTCTGAAAATATGAAAAGGTCCTTAGTTATCTGGTTTCTGATGTACTGAAGGACAACTGAGACAGCACTTTAAGACTCCAATTTAGCAGCCAGACTCCAAGGCAAGTAGCCATGGTACCATCAAATGGGTTAGAAATGTAGCTCATATTTTCACAATTTCACATCATGGGTTTGTAAAACTTGTGCAGGTCTGCACACAAGTTGTCTTGTTCTTCCAACTGGATTAACCACCAGCTTTAGGGAGCCAAAGATCAAATTTCATTATTCCCACTGGAACTTGTTTCAGTTTTGTCTATAATATCACGACGTTAAAAATCACTAAATAAAAAAATAAGGAACTATGGTGAAAAATCAATGAAAGATAAATACACACAGTGACTCACTCTCAAGTACCAGCCAGTGGAAAAGGATCTGCTGCTGCCTACTTGGTCTTCAATCAACACAAATCCTTATTTTACAAAAGAGACTAAAACTAAATATTAGGATTCTATAGATCTTAAAACACATTTGCTTTTGCAAACAAGAGCTTGAAATTTCTGTGATGGTTCCAGATAGAAGAGCAGTACATACCATGGCAATACTCCTTTCCCCTGCATAAAGACACTTCACTACACTGTTCAAAAGTGGCTATCAGAGTCTAATCTTAGTATGAACACCTTGTCAATCAAAATATCTTAATTAGAAACTCCAGATCCCCAATTCCTACCTAAAGCAGAGGAGGAAAGCTGAAAAGAGCAAGCACTTCAGCTCAGAGAGGTGAGGAGGTGTGTAAAAAATGCTGAGAGGGAGTTCAGAAAAATTGCAGTGGGGGTGAGTGCAGAGAATTACTGGGGATCTTCATGATCTCATCCATTTTCTAAATAAGAGCTAGAATTAAATTTGCCTCAGAGTCCCTGCTCCAGTTAACACTGGCTAATTTTAACTTACACCATTTGAGGCTTTTACACGAAAAATCAGAAAAGAAAATCCCTATAAAAGTAAACAGTAGAAAAAGTTTTATTTGTAAGTTCTTCATGGAAAAATCAGGACACCTTCAACGGACACTGAAGATAAAAAGAGAAGGGGTTACATGTACTAGGAGCACATATTGCAGCCAAATTCAATATGGGCTCCTTTGTCTCACACACTTTCTCTCTGCTGACCACCCAATCTTCACTATGTTTCACTCCACCAGATGGAGCTGCACTGTTTGTACTGCTAGACACAATATTAATGAGAACTCAGCATTTTACCATCTTGGTATCTCATCCTTTTTTAACAGACTTGGCCCTCCCTCATCTATTTTGCCATTTAAAAATCTGTTACATCAAATAAACTGTCCATTTTTTCACTTCCAGCTCAACAGATTATTACCTCCTCAGGGTCAATAACATCTCACTGCACTAATCTGGAGCAAATGGCTTATGAATAATTAAAAAAAGGAAAAGAAGAGTCTCTTTGTTCTATTTTAGGACAAAACTGACTTGGTTTAAGCCTGGAATTACTTGAATGAGTATTTTACCTGGTCTCTAAAGGGTGAGAGAGGCTCACCCAGCTTTTATTCACATTTCTGTGACTTGTTTTCCCCATGTAAGTGACATACTGGGGAATTTTACAAACACAGTCTGTGTTACTATCCCATACTCACTTTCAAAATAATCCTTGGACACTTTTTAGTATTGACATTTGAAGAAAAAGCTGAGTAAAGAGTTTCAGAATGATACAACTTTGCCTTTCTTTAATGAACATACAGGATCCAACTATCAGAGGGGGAGGCTCTGGAACACTAGCTCCTTATCTGGGAGTCCACAGGGTGTCAATCATTGACAAGAGTTCAGGAATCACCACAGGAAGTTTAAGCTTAATCTTTCCTCCTACTAAATTGATTCAGCCCATAGAATGAAAAAAACAAACTTCTCCCTGGTCTGCATTTCAACACTTCAACAAGCAGAGGGCACAGATGAGGAGGCAGTGAGGGACAGACCCAAATGTCAGGGCCAAAAATGTGCTTGTCAAGTCCCAGCTTCTGCCAGGAACCAGGAACCACAGATTGTCTGAGCAGGGTTTCCTGGAGAGATGGATTAACAGGGGCAGTGCAGCCTGGAACAACATCCAGCCACGTCAGAATCAAGACCTTCATTTTCTCAGCCCAAGTGGTTGACAGAGCAGGCCCATGGATTTTGTTCTACTGGCAGATCAGGTTTCACAAGATCAGTAGAAGGCAAACACAATATCCAGTCACATTCAAGAAGAGACTGGAAAGAGAGCAGGAATTTTTTTTAACTTATCAGGTGCATGGGACTAAAGGAATAATCTCTACATCAGCAAATTACACTGCCAGGAAGATACAAGATGTCTGCTTCCATCCCTGAGCACTTGAGGAGCTTCCAGGTGGCAAGGCCATTCAGAGCAGGGGTGACAAGGGAACAGGCCAAACATCCCTGGTTCTAGAACAGCAGAACTGAAATCTACTCTTTATTCTTTCCAACCTTTTTCCAGCTCTACTGTTTCCTTTTCTCATACAACTCTAAACTAGCAAGAGTTAACATTTCACATTCTTCAGAATTATTACACACTGGAATGTAACATAGATAGAAAGTGACCAATTCAGCTCTGAGCCGTTGAGTAACCTGATGTTTACAGCAAACAGACTTTAGAAAGATTACAGTAAGAAAGCCAGAGCATCACTATCCAAAAATAACTAATGTTAGAACTTGTTCATTAGTCAGTTCTTTTATCCATTTCTCAAATTTGAATGCATGGTTACACCTACACTAGATCCAGTATCAATCATAACACCTCACAGGATCCTGATTTGTTTCAGACCAAGTTACACAGAACTCAAAGGTGACAGGTTTTATAGTTCTTTATTTCCTCTGCCACCTCCCAGAAACCAGGTAATTCTATTTTTAGCTCTTATAGCACATGATTCAATCAGTAACTTTAAGTATGTTTCACAGCTGATTTAGAACATACATTCCAGGGGACTTAATGGTCAGAAGTTAAAAATGTCCAACTGAGATCTAGCAGCAGAATCTTAGATTTTTAAAACACATATAATTCACTAACAAATTAAAGGCCATGATGGGCACAGAAATCATTATAATTAAGACTTAACTCTAGGTACTGAGATTGAGAAATCTGTTCTCTTCCTTCATTTGACTCCTTCCCAGCTCCAGGAAAGAATTCCAATCCCATGAAAATTCACGGTTAGCATGACACTTCCCAAGGCAGAACCAGAGAACTGTGACTCCTTTTTCCACCTCCACTCCCAACTCAGTATCCAAATACCTCAGATCCATTGGTGTTCTTCACCTTTGTCATCTAACATGCTTCATAAACACAGTTTTACTCCATCCTCCTTTGCAGAGACACCACTTCTCATATCTTCATGTATATCTAATACACACTCAGGAGCTTACTAGTAAGAAACTGCAAGTGCTGCCATGAAGACCAAGCAGAGACAAAAGGTTTGCACAAATTTGTGTTCTCAGTTTATGAATCCTTGCTCTGGAAATCTGCAGCTAGGTGAAGCTGCCCTTTTGGAACCGCATCCCAGAATGATCTTCCAGTCAATTTTTTCAAAGCCTACAGGAGGAGCTGCTGGGTGCTAGGACTACAGCTGAGATTACTTAAGCCATTCAGGTACTGATCCAAGCCCAGCAAAGACTTAGCCCAAAGTGAAAGGCTCAAGAGTTTAGTGTCTCTCCCTTTCAAAACCCATTTTTCTCCAGTTACAGCTCTCTAAACAACTAAACATTAGACAGATATTTAGATAATGTAATTTAGAGGGTCACAAATTTAGCAGAAGTACTGTCTGTAACAAAAGGGATTTGCAACTGTTTGCATTTCAAATAACTCGTACATGATTGACAGCAAAGGCATCCTCAGCATGGGTGGGAAGCAGAAATTTAACATGTGGAGAGGGATTCAGGAAGATAAGACAGATCATGTCTGCATTGGTTTTGTTACAGACCAGACAATGTCACATATGAAACATCCGTTGGAATAAAATTATACCACAAGTGGAAAAAACTGCTATACCATTTGGAATTGGAAAAGACTAAAGCTGAATTCCCAGTTTTAAGCATTTCCAGCCATGAAACTACTTACCAGTATTTTGCAGTCCAAAAACCCAAAGCTCACAGTTAATGGCTGCTGGTTAAGTAATGGCACCATCATATTTTCCATACTCACTGCTTTTAAAAGCTTCTCCATGGAGGCCAAGAATTTCCAGGTTTGGCATGAAACCAAGCCATGGCACTGGAATTTCTCTTAGTTGATGTAAAATGAGGGGTAGTACACTCTTGTGTAGGTCAGAACAAAAGACAACACTTTACCCACTAAAAACACATAACACAACCCTCAAGTGGACCAAGCTGTTAAACCTTTCAACACTTCCTTCAGGAATTTGCTTCTATGGGTATAAAATCCTCTCATGTTTTTCCTTTTTTCTTCCCCCTGGATACAATTCTGCCTGGTGGAGACTTTGTTCTTACTGAGCATTAAAACAACAACTACTTACCCTTCTCAATACCTACAGTAAGGACAGCTAACAATGACAACAGAGCTTATTTGGTCAGATCTTCAAATGGCAATAACTCAAGATGTTCGACTCAATTCTTTTCCTAATAAAGGACACAAAAGTTTTAAAAGAAGTTACTAAACAGTTTGCTCTTCCTAGTTCAGGTGTTAACTCATTAAAATTCCACAAAGCATTTTTGTGATGCATACCACAAGAACCATACCAGCTACTTCCATTTGGAGTTTGAGCTAAGGAGCTACCAGCAGTTTCTGATGAAACTCTCAAGTAGCTCCAGCAATCAAACCAATAAATGTCCTTCTTAAATAGATAAGAATGGAGGAAGGAAAATGCCTGCAGCCACTAAGCTCCACATACCTGCTCTTCTGTGTTCCATATATCACATATTTATACATCTATTTTCAGATCCTGAACAATTAGTTTTGGGGCAGCATACATTTGTCTCATACATGTTTATTTCATAACTCAAATCCTACCAGAAGCTGTTTTGGGGGTTGAACAATAAGCTGCAAAACAGATCAGTCAAAACTCATGTCAAACTGCTTTATTACATCTTAAATAACATTACATTTTAATATAGTATCTATCTTGCATCCAGCTTTCTTGAAGTACACTGACTTTAAAATTAAATACAAAAGGTGAAGAGGGATACAGGGCGTGGAGAAAGCTCTACAGAGTAGTTTCATGAAAGAGAGTAAGAGGGAATTCATCTTTTATGCCAAATCCAGGCCTAACGCACAATTACAGCACATTTTTGTACAGAATGTTGCAGAAAAAACAAAATGGAGAAAAGCTACTACTGCTGCTAGGAAGGAGCATTTCTGGATACAGTGAGAAGATAGGAAAGTTTAACAGAACAATCTGCTGTCCAAACACTGCTGCTTTTAACATTTTATTTGAAAAGAAAGCCAGGAAAACCTGCTCGTTACAAAAATGACTCTGATCAGATGCAAAGGACTCATCCTACAAGAGGAACTGGCTGTGAGGAACTGATTTATAAAGAAGATGGTCTAGGTTCCCTCCTCCCACACCCCAGAATCTTTGACAGCGATTGTTTGAACAGGCTGTTTCTTTAAAAAAAAAAGTGACTTATCACGCTACTCCAAAACGTGCATAGCTTTGTACTTGAGTTCTTCATAGATTTATGCACAGAGTAGCAACAATAAATGAATACAGCAACAATGGTTACAGTTTTTAAACAGGTTATTTCTTCAAAGAAAAAACATCTAAGGACTTAGTCCAATATGCACTTTTTAGCATTTCTACAGCATGCGATTCTAAGAGTAAACCCACCCAATATGGCAAACAATCAAAAAAGGTTTGTTTTTTTTTTGTTTAACTTAGAAAGTTCAAGATCATTATTTTCAAAACATTTGATTTGTACATCATTTCATACACAAAGAATTGACTCAATACCCAAGTGTAGGATAGGTCTCTTTTGAAAACAGAGATTCCTGGTTGTTGAGACTTATAGGATAGTGTCAGGATATATAAACTGCCCTTTCAAGTGGACAAAACCAAAACAGATTAAAAAAATCAGTGTGGTGAAAAAAGGGGGGGCAGGAGGGACCAAGGATTGCATTTGTTATCCATAAAAGGTGAAAGGATTCTTTAAACAAGCATTCATTACCTTTTACAGCATGTGCTTGGTTACCTTACTGCTGAACATTATCCTATATATGCCAAGTTTTGTGCAACAATTATCTGTGATACTAGAAAACAAAATAAAAAAAATTAGGGACTAAATTTACAGCGTTAACAACCCCCAGATGCTCTGGGCTAGGACTCCCTTGTTTTGCTCAATTAAATTACATAAAGAAATGTATTTAAAAAGGAAACTTGAAAAAAATCTTGCTACAAACATGACTTTAAAATTTGCAAGTGTGTGAGATAAAGTCCTTAACTTCAACTTGGAAACTACAGTGAAAGCTAAACTGTTTCACAATTATGCTCAAGTTTATTTTCTGGTCATGCTTTTATGATAGTGTTTCATTTTTTTTTAATTCTCAAGACAAAAAAGAAAAAAAAAAAAATAATGGTCCCAAAAGGAATGCACAATTTCATTTTGCTTACAACACAGAAATTCTTCTCGGAAAGGTAATTGTGCTCTTCATTTCAGCAACAGGAGACGGAAAAGATCTTGCCCTTTGAAGTCGGGGAGGATGGGGTCCAAGTTAGTATGGTTGGATTGGATATGCTATCTTTTTAATTTTCAACCGTTGGAAACTTCTTCCAGTCATGGAGTCCTCTGCTCTTCTGGCACACAGAAAGATTTGTTAAGAGTTGCACTTGGATAAACTCTGATCAAGTTTCAAGCTTTGCTCTCACTCCCCCCCCGCAATAATTTAGTCATTATCTCACCATTTTCAGGAACACCATTTATATACCAACCCAGATTCCGAAGACCATACATTCCTCCCTACCCAGAAAATAAAATGCACCAAAACCAGTTCATCACAAAAGTGCCACTGCAAACGTTAAACAAGCCTTCTAAAAAAAAAATAAATGTGTTTTTCTCCCCACCCCCCCCC
>NW_009954555.1:4209993-4234861 GCF_000747805.2 Chaetura pelagica
CCCCCCCCCCCCCCCCCCAGTGACTTTCCAAACCTGAACCCCACGCTTGCAGCATCAGTAACACAGCACTGTTTGGACCTACAGAAAAGCATTCTGAACACCTAACGTGGAGAGCCTTTATTAATTGGACACCTACCTACTTCAGTTCCAGATCTTGAGGAAGCTGTCCCATGATCCTGTTGCCACTGCCATGCCATCATCAGTCACACCTAAGCAACTGACACGGTTATAACCTGAACCCCACGCTTGCAGCATCAGTAACACAGCACTGTTTGGACCTACAGAAAAGCATTCTGAACACCTAACGTGGAGAGCCTTTATTAATTGGACACCTACCTACTTCAGTTCCAGATCTTGAGGAAGCTGTCCCATGATCCTGTTGCCACTGCCATGCCATCATCAGTCACACCTAAGCAACTGACACGGTTATCATGACCAGCAAGGACACCTATAAATAAGAACATGCATCAAACACGTGACATTACCTTGCTGATTTCATATTTCAGTTCAATAACACTGAGGCACACACCCTGGGATTAGTCTAACCTGTACATTAAAAAATGCTGGACAAACAGGGTTGGAATTTTTAAATGCTTCTGGCTTTGAAAGCATAAGCTTAGATATAACTGTGGATTCATAAGGGGGTAAATCAGCAAATAATACGTTATCCCTGAATTTGCTTTATATATTCCCCACATTATGACCTTTACTGGTTTCTTGCAAGTTGTGAAATCAGTCCCAAAACTTCTGCTGACAAGGTCCTAGCAATAAATACAGTACAAGCATGCACTGCATTGGCTCATAGTATCTCCTCTCCATAGTGATAAAGTTGACTTAGATTCTACAAAATTTTTGTGTAAAATCAAAGTTAAGCTGAATTATCTTATGAACACTGAAGCATTTTTCATCCAATTTTATCTCACTAAGTTTACAAGCACTTACAAGATTTAAACTCCTACATACAATCTATTTGTCAATATGGAGATCTGCTACAATTCAATTATAGTATCATTAAAAAAAGAATTCAGACACTAAACAGAAAAATTAAAGTAGCCAACATTTTCCTCTATCCCCTTTAACAGTTTCAAGGACATGAAAAGAAAACCCAATTATGTTCAAGCTCTTTCCAGTCCACAGCACTGAGCTCAGATATTCTCGACAGACTTAAAATTAATCTTTCTACATCAATTACACTGCTCATGAAACTCCTCATTCATACTTGTGGGCTTTTTTTGGGGGGCCATTCACTACTCTCCAACACAGAACATGAATTAAGCCAGTTTCAGTGCTTACACAAACTGTTATGTTTAAAAATTAATATTTTTTTCACTATTCAGTGTAAAAATGACTACTTCATACACAAGGATTCTTGATGTTTGAAGTAGTAACATTTCTGGTACACTTTGTGAAAGCAGTAACACCATGTGACTAACACCATTCACCTCCAGATCCTGTTCAATCCAAGCAAGTGTCTAAGCCTCCTGCAGAAGCCAAACCCTAAGTGTTGAAACAGACAATACCAAAATTCATCTACCATCACCATTAGTATGGGCTGCAATTTGGTAAAACAGAGCAACAAGAAGTCTTACACAATTTGAACAGAATAAATAACCACCAAGGTATTTCACGTAGAATCAGGCATGACAGAAGTGTCAAATCTGCTCAGCAATCTGAAGTCTCGGAACATTTCAATAAGCTGAATATGTGAAAAAGTAGTTAAATCAGTTCTAAAACTTGGCAATAATCACACTTCATGAGTACACAGGCCATAAATCCAGGGCAGTATAAAGAACTGGTTCTCACTGCTACAGGTAGGCAAGATCACCACCTCCTGATCTTTTTCTTAGTGAAGGTCCTTCCAAGAAAAAATACAGGAAAAACCACAGTACTTAAATACAGCCAGCTGTAAACTAACTTACACATGAATCAAGAGAAATGTCTCAATTCATCTCCACCAAGGCTTATACACACATTTATGATCTCAACAATCAAAGGACAAGAATCTTGACTTGTGAACCTCAACACACAGACAAGGCTGATACACCAAATATATTTTAGTGCTGAAATAATTGTACTATTAATCTGCAAATAGAACCAAAAACTCTTTTACAAGATCTGAACTGAGTGTCCTCAGTTTCAACTTCTGAGCACTGAGAAAAATTATAATGAATTTTGGAGGAAACAAAGAATAAAATCTGAGTAGTAAAACAAAGTTGCTAGAGATGGAAATTAGCAAACTCAATGGAAACTAATTTGGTGTAGTCCGGGACTACATGTATGTTTATATTTTCTTCTACCTGCAGTATATTCTCCTCTCAAAACAATGAGCAAATGTGCACCAAGTAATGCATTTGCAACTAATCCTTTCAACTGCATGTGGAAGAATATTCTGCTTGGTAAGTGTTAATCTTTAAACTGCAAATTTCATAGTTATTTCCTCACAAGACAGTCTCCACAGTTTGTTGTTTTGCTGGTTGCCTCTACAGCTACTGCTACAAGTATCAGAAAAAAATTCTATATAAATAGCAACATTCACGTTGAATTGCTTTGAACAGTTTGTACATTAAAAATACCACAAAGTCTAAAAGAAATAGCCCTCCCCCCAAAAAACTTGTTTTTAATAGCAATCATCTCCCTGATCCCAAGCATCCCTTGTTCCCTTCCATCCTTTAGCATTATCCCAATAACATCATTAAGCTATTTTCATTATTGGCCACCTTAAAACAAGTTATCCCAGAATTTTAAAGTTGAGACAGGGTCTGCTGACAGGTCTGTGCATCTGCCAACTCCCACACTCAGCGTGTCACCCTGTGCTTACAATATTTAAAACAAAAAAAAAAGTTTACCTGCTCTATCAGCTTTCAGTGTGTCCCAGACATTGCAGTTGAAGTCATCATAACCAGCTAGGAGGAGACGTCCACTCTTGGAAAATGCTACAGAGGTGATGCCACAGATGATGTTATCGTGTGAATAAACCATGAGTTCCTGATCAGCCCGAAGATCGAAAAGCCGGCACGTGGCATCATCCGAGCCCGTGGCAAACGCGTTGCCATTGGGGAAGAACTTGAATGAGGGAGAGAGAAAAAGGAAGAGAGACATGATTTCAGACTCGACTCTTCATGGAACATACCACTGTGTACAGAGCAAGTGGCAGAGAGAAGCAGCAGAGCAGCACAGCCCTCCCCACTACTGCCATCAGGGAAAACCTGTGCAGTAACTCAGTGCACACGAAGAACAGCTCCCCCCTTTCCATTTACCAGAGTGAATTTGAAGTTGCACTTATTTCAGGTTACTTTCCAAAAACAATTAAGAAAATAGGCCATAATACTACATGCAGTACACACCGGAGACCAGAGAAATATAAAAATGTCTAGATTTAAAGACCATGTCCCCTGTTCCAGCCAATACTCACACAGATGGCGTTGATGTCGGACTCGTGGCCAGTGAAGGTCTGTCGACACATCCCTTCTCTAACATCCCACAGTTTGGCAGAGGCATCACAGGCACCAGAAACAAAACACCGGGCATCAGGAGCAAGAGACAAACTCATGACATCTCCAGTGTGCCCAGTAAATGTAGTTGTTTGCTGACCAGTCTCTATGTCCCAGAGAGCGCTTGAAACAATGATTAAAAAGGCAAAAATCAACACACTCATGCTCCATGAAAAGATCCAGACAAGAATTATTCCCTAAACCTGTTCATTTACATCAGAGCTAAAAAGTAAAACTCCATGAAGTACTAACAAGAAAAAAAAAAAAAAAACTTAGAGAGGAAAAATAAACATTCTTCGTTGAGCTATTTAGCTGTGTTACAGTCCAAGTTTTCAATTACTAGTAAAAACATGATATATGATCAGTTATTAATCACATTTAGTCTTCTGGGTGACTATCAGGTTTACAGAGAATGAAGTTTCCTTCAATAACAGATTATAGCTGTGAAAAGCCATTACTAACAGTCATGTCAAAATTTTCCTGCTTACCAAGTGGTGTCGCCAGAGCTGGTAACGATTTGATTATCATCCAAGAAACGACAGCATGACAAATATCCTAGAAACAAAATAAAAAGCTGATGAGTAAGACCAGAGATCACTCTTCACATTGCATACTGGCTTGCTTATATTTGCTTTCTCCTCTCCCAAGGAGGCAGCAATATCTACTATATAAGCCTAAAATATATAAAACTTGTCTGTGTTGAATATATTCAAGCATTTGGACAAAGTGTAGTTTGGCTCCTGACAATTCCCAGCCATAGTGTATAACAGTACAGATCATTAAGCAGTAATAATATCATAGAACAAATGCTCTTTTTATTGCTAAAACATATTTCAGTATTTTGATACACACACAGCCACACTCTGATAGCCAAAGCTCCCTGTGTCCAAATACCATTCCAATTTTCTCTGAGTCCTGCAGGGTGGGGCAGGAGATAAGGAAAGAAGAGTTCCTTTTTAGAAATCACTGGTCACATCACAACCATTATCTGAAGGTCAAATCAACTCTGCACTCACACCCTTAACCATACCCAGAGGATACACAATTCCTCTAAGTGACATAAATCCTGCTCTGTAAGAAAAATAGCTGAAAGAAAATTCAGTAGCATTAAGCATACCTGAACTCAGTTAATATCTCTGTATAAAAAACATTAATGTATAACTATTTATTTCTGAGTAACCTCCTTTTCCTTCAGTGAACAGTCTTCATAGCATTTTCTTGATTCTGTACAGTTAGAGGCTTGATCAGGCAGAAAACCAGCAGCACACAGGTCCCAGCAGACACTTTTCTCTGCAGCACAGCTGGAGTCTCTAGAGCATTGGGCCTGTGCTGTGCTCTGGGGTCCTCTGGGTGGAAACAGGCTGTGAAGATGATGTGCAGCTTCAGAGCTGCAGCTTTAGGGATCCTGCCTAATTGCAGTCCACTCCCTTTCTCAGATTGTTGGAGGTATTACTAATTCCACAAGAATGCAGAAAACTAGTGATGTGTGACAGGCTCAGTACTCCCCTAGTACTAGTACTACACTAGTACTTTACAAGATACCAGAGGGCCTACTAAATAAGCAGTGTTTTAACTTTCAGGGGAGTTCAAGAAACCACCCATTGGGCTTTCCTCTGAGCAATTCCCAATCCTGTTCACAAAAAAAAAAAAATACACTGTCCATTATCAGACAAAATAAAAAAGCAGTTCACATCTTCTAGGGTGCTACTGCATGGGAGGTGCTCACCTCCAGTAACTGCACATTCTGTGGCAAGTGAGAATTATCTTTGCCACTGAATCAGCTTTTAAAGGTGCTTTGTGACACTGGGTCTCTTGGTTTGTTCAGAAAGAAAAATTTCCACCTCATCCATCACACATAAAACACTAGCTTTTAAGCACCATGAGGGACTTTCCTGCTTCAAAACTCCTAACACCTGCTTGTCTACAATCCTTATCTAACTAGATTAATTTTGCTTCATCTCTCTGAGAAATTTCCAGCTACAGTTTACACCCTAATTCAACAGGCAAAGCCTACAAGCCTACCCATCTCTTCTCATCAGACAAGACAGTTCACCTTAAACTGAGGCAAAAATTAAGCTACTGCATTTTGGGGAGAAAGGAGATACAGAAGAGGAAGCAATGAGAACGCAAACCTCTGCAACTAAAGCACAGCTCCCTCAGAAGGCAGCTGCCTTGCTTAAGTTAACACACATTCTCTTTACACTTTTGTTCAAACAGTGTCAGCCTTAAAGTTTTTAAAACAGAGGGAGAAAAAGCCATTTAAAAACAGTAGCTAAGGCCTCCCCAGAGAAATAAAGCTGCACAAGGAAGTATGCATTTTTAATTAGAAAACTATATTTAAAATACTTTTTTTTTTTAAATCTTCACCACACGGTTAGATAACTCAGATCCCCCTGGAGAGGCACTCACCTGTGTGACCAGCTAGCTCACGGCTGACACGTACATTCCCTTCACGAGTTTTCAAGTTATAAATGGAACAGATGTTATCAAGACCACCACAAGCCACATAATTTCCAGAAGGAGCATATGCACAAGTCATGACCCAAGATGAACGCAGGGGAATAGCATGCACCTGAAATGGAGAGATCAATGCATTTCATTTGTAAAACAACTGATTAAATCATTCACTGCAAGGGGCAATCAGCAGTTAAAAAACAATGCCTCACTAAAGCCACAAGCAGCTCATTTTGATAAGTTTTCTACCAAGGAACTAACTGGAATATTCACCTTGAGCTATTTTATCATTAGGGAAATACCATATCCTTAGTCTCTTACCTTGTTTGTAGTATAGCTGTCCCAAATGATAAGTTTGCCATCCTGGGAGGCACTAACTAGAAGCCTAGAGAGGGAACAGGAGGCAAACACATTAATTGCAGTAAGGCAAGAAGGAGCATCTTTATGATGACATTTGTCTCCACTACCAAGGCCATTTCAGTACAGTGCAGAATTACCAAATTCAGTTATTAGCATTATAGAAATAATTTTGCAAGTACTCAATTTCAATGGTAAATATTATGGAAATGTGTGATGGAACACCTACATGTTCACACCTTCTGACTTCAGAAAAATAATGTAGCCACATAACTAACACCTCAGTCTTGAAAACTAAGGGAGAAAACCTGAATGGAATCAGTGCTTCTGTGTTCTACACACAGGCTTCAGATTTCTTCAGCTTGAGGATCTACACTGTCAACATGTTTTCCTTTTTCCTATTTTCAAATCAGGACTTTAAGTTCTAAGATGTCAAAAAACCTCAAATGTCTGTCAGCACTGAGGCATCATTGTTCAGAGCTCTCTTACCTGCCTCTTTTTCTGTTGAAAAGATAGATCAGGCACACTAATAGGTACAATAGGTAACAATGAAGCCAAGTGATTTGACTTTCTATCACCAACCTGGAATCAGTCCCCCAATGCATTGCATAAATTTTAGCCAGGTGTCCCCGGAGTGTTCTCCTAGTGCGCATTTGAATTCTCCCCACTGGGTCAATATTGGCTGTGATCTGAAAGAGGAAGGGTGCCACAAGCTTGTCATGTCATAGCTCCAGAAGTAACACATCATACACAACTGCACTTAAATGAGCATTCCAGTGCAGACCAAAGAAAGTCCCACATTTTGAATATTAACTGATTTTTTTTTAACATTGCCTAATAAGAAGTTACATAATTTTATGCAGTAAGTCTTCATCAAATGGAGAAAGCAGCCTCTTTATCCTATTTATTAAAACCTGGTTTAGACTGTATCTTTGTAGACTACTAGGATTTCAGACCTTTGAGCTGGGCTTTATACTCCAGTATAAAGAATTGTGGTAGACTAATACTTTTCTTTCCAGAGTGGTGAGTAAGGGGCAGCATGGGCAGTGTACTAGGCTTTAAACACACCTCCACTTTTAAAGGATGAATCAGTAACTCACTTTCAGATCCAAATGGCTTTCCCTTCCAAGCATAGGATTATTAAATTAATAATATTCCTGATGTATTAAGCTTCCTGAAGATAAAGGTAGTCTTTGGAATAAGTGAACAGCAAAGTGAGGAAGTAATGGGTTTAGCTGTCCTTTCACTGTGAAATTTAATATAAGTCCTCCAGTCTGGAGAGAAGCACCAGTTTTCAAAAACCAGAATAGCACAACACATTTCCAGCACCATAAGTAGTACACATCACAACAAATCCAAGAGTTTGTAAGTTGATTTTACGGATAATGGCTGTATGCTTCTCCTGTCTCCATGTTACAAAATTCTTTAGCAAGTGCATCAGAGCAAAGACCTCTGCTTCTTTTCAAAGGCTATCAACACAGCTTAGGACTCAGATGAACAGATAAGAATGCTTCCCTGACATAAAACTCCTTTCATGGTAGACATCTATTAATCTTCACCCCCACTCCCTCCCCATGCTTTTACCCTGGAAAATACTCAACACTGTGCTGCACATAAAATGAGGTTACATGATGTGTACACTCAAATAAATGTTGGTATTACCTTTTTCACTTTGCATTTTAGTGACATTTTAAATTAACAAACTGACATCCATCACTTCTATACCACCTATCTTATACCAGACACACAGGATTATAGGCAACATTCATGCTAATGGACTGAAGTAGGTGACAAGAATAAACTGAGGGGAAAAAAAAAGGCTTGCTTCCTTCTTCTGATGCCATAATAATCTGTTTCAGTCTAAATTCCTGCCAGACAGCTGAAAAAACCCCACCATATCTCCATGAGATGTACTACAGAGCATAGATTTCTCTCTCCACAAGTTAATGATGGTTGAAGTCAAGCTAACAGGATCCAACTGTGGCAGCAGAGCAAGGTGCTCAGTAGCAGCTCAGAAATAAATGCAGCCCTGGGTGGAAATGAGCAAGTAGGTTAACCTCAGCAGGTATTATGGCCCAGATCATCATGGTGATGCAACTAACTACAACTATATACGTAGCACAACTCTGGGGCTCCCCTGCATTATTTTCCACTGAACAGTAGAGATGGTGTCCTGAGTCACTGCTACAAGAAACTACTGCTCAGGGCTACAGCTCTCAGAAACTGGACAGGCATGAACAATGTACTTATGTCTGGAAAAGAACACTTAAGGGGAAAAAAAAAAAGAGGGAAAACATGCTCACTTGCACTTACAAAAAGATAATATGGAGTAAGAAGGTAAAGGAGACAAAATTTTGTAGTTCATGTTAGAATCTTAACTGCTTACCTGAGCCAGGGTGGCATCTGCACATGCTTTCCTAGCATCCTGCAACAGAGGAAAGTAAAAGAAGTTAAAGAAATGTTAAGAAAATCTGTGTTTTGTCACGTTGATCAAGCACCCTCCAAACAAGGTTCAGAAAGCACTTCTGCTTATCATCCCGAGAGAACCCATCCTAACTGCAGCATGAATATGACATGCTGTCTGCTGTCAAAACACTTTGAGGGTGTTGAGTATTTAACTTCAAAATTTGCTGCTTCTTTTAAGCTAACCAGATTTTCATAACAAAGACAGTCAGGCAATGAAAACGCTTGTCCAGACAGGCTGCGCAGCCTCCATCCTTAGAGGTTTTCCAAGACCTAACTGGACCAAGCCCTGAATAACCTTAGAGCTGACCTTATAAGCAGGAAGTTGCTTACCTGGTCTGGGTCAGAAAAAAAAACCTCAGTAAACATTAATTTTGATCTGATCCATTCTGTGCATTATTTCTGTAACTACTATTTTCTAAACAACACTAAAGACAAAAGCTAATTTCCCAAAGCAGTTACACATGCTTGCCCTTCCTAAACACCCAAAACATTAACATGACATTTTGAAAACATTTTAACTTAGTGGATCATTTCTGTCCATCTCTATTCTCCTCAAGATGCACAACAGACCACCCATCTGTATCATGGCTTCAAGATCCATGGATACAACACATACTCTGATTTGGTTTTTCAGTTGCTCAGCCTCCTGGCGTAACTGGTCGAGCTCACTCATTTTCCTGTGCTAAAGGTGTGCTTCACTGCCACCTCTGAAACAGCCAGAAATCTGAAAGACAGATAATGATAATAATGAGAATTAGTTGAAGTCATAGTTGGAAATTACCAGAGTAGACAAGTCTTTTCAACCATCTCAAACAGCACTTGAAAACAAACAAAACAGATCGGTTTATAAGCACCATAATACAGTGAAAATATTAATCCCAATTATTTTCAGAATAAGATGTTAGCACACACAAATATGCTTAGCTTTTCTCCAACCACAGTAAATAATATATAATTTTGACCTCCTCCTTTCCTCCAGGCTTCTTTTTTGCATTTTTTTTCATCAGTGTTTTCCTGATTCAGTTTTGTATAGACTCAAATTTCCCAAGAGTGAGCCAGCAGATAACGGTAACACTAGACATAAAAGTCAGAATTTCTCTGTAGGTCTTAAGAATAAGGATTCCTCCTACCAAAGAATTACACCTTAAGTATTTACAGGCTGACACATGCACTTGCAAAATGCTGTAAAAAGACCTATTATGAACGTTATCTGTAACAAAGCCGTTATGAGAAATGCTGATCTGCTAGCTGGATAAAAGGAGATCACTCACAACCATCGCTCAGGATTTTGTTAATTGCTGAACTATCTCCCTAAGATTTCCAGAATGGATTCTAACATTAACACGTTGCCAGAGTCAAACAAGTATTTTTTTCTGTTATATTGAGGGGAGCAGGTTGATAAACTACTGCCAACAGATATTTTCCCCTTCTAAGACTATTTTCTGCGCATCAGTAACCATCAAATCACTGACATACACCCCTGTCTGCTGTACTCTGCAGCCAACAAGACAGAGGCTCAATAGAACACAACTATCAATGATCAAGCTCAACTACTGGACTGTTTTCCAATATAAGCATAGAGATATTTTCCATTGGGCATACAGCTTATCTTTAAAAGTCACTGTTCTAGAAAGATAGTTAGCATTTTCACTGACATTCTCTACCTCAAACTCAGCTGCTCATAAACTTTGTTTTAAAATCTATGCAGCTTGATACCAAGATGCTGAAGAAACATGTTTTACTGCAGAACAAGATAATAGGCTCAATTTTGAAATGCTACAGAGAAAACCCAGAGTTTATAAATAAACACTGGTAGTGTTACAGTGTTTTTAGAACATTTTATTAGCCAGAATCCACCCTCTACTATTAAATAAAACAAATGCTTTGCTAGCAGCTTTACATATTATTCTGTTAAGATTTAATCAGCTTATTTATCTTTGCAAGCATGTGGGCTTTGGTGGGTTTTTTTTTTCCTAAAGCCCTTCCCAAGGAGAAAGTTGGGGATAACTTGCATATTTTTATCTGGCCACTGTAACAGAATATATTGTGAAGTCAAGTTAAAGCAGCAGAACAACCCCCACTACTGAGAGAAGTTTCAGGAGTTTTTAAGACTTGAACATTCCCTAAATGTTGCTATCCCATGTAACCAGACTTCTCTCAGAGCTCCCTTCCTAGTATCTGGTATTCCAAACTGAGGACCTCAAGGAACAAATGTCAGACCTTGCCATATAATCATTAACAAATTAAGACTCTTCTCTGAAACCCAAGTATTTTAGAGAAGGAGTTTTAGGTAGCTTCTATCTCAAAACCTCCATTCACCAGACTTCAAAGCCCTTTCACTTTACTGTGAAACTTGATCTATTCTTTCTCTCTTCTGGTGCCAGCATCATCTTTAAGCCCCTTTAAGATTGCTTGTACAACTGAGTCCAAAATCCAGTTAAGGGAAAACCCATCAAGGGTGTTTTATGATCATATAACCATCTTTTTTTCTTTGGAATGCTCTTTTATTTCTCCAGAGGTTTTGTTCTTTCTACATTTAACACATAACACCATGGTTGGGTCCCCCTAGTTTTTAGCATGCAGTGACAACTGTTTACAGCTCCAGTAGATCACACACACTGAAATAACACTACTCTAGTCATAAAGGAATTACAAAACTTTAAAGTCTATTCTCAAGAATAAGCTGCAAAATTTCAGACCTTTCACCTTTTTGATATCCACTCCTATTTCTGCCATTCTGTAAGTTAATTTATAAGCCAATTTCCCACTAAGCAAATACCAACCTATCCAAGCGGAGTGCAAAGAATTTAGAGATGGTATCATTCCTATTTAAGAGAAAGAAATTATAATCCAAAACTTAAGTCTTCTGCTCAAGGTCACAGCAACACAAGGACAGGATTAAGAGACAAGACATCAGATTCTCAGCTGCAGTTACAGGTAACTACACTGAAGACTTAAAGAGCTTTATTTTAAAATATAATAGGATGAATAATCTAATGTCAAAGTAGATGTTTTCCTGTAATATACAGCTTAAAATAATATACAGCTTATTTCTGCCAGAGTTTGTGCAGTATGCATCAGAATTCTCTTGCATTTAAATGAAGCAAAACTACTTTATATGGAACAGGAAGGGGCCTAAGGAAATGAAGATTAATCCTAGGGAAAAAAATCATATTGAGAAAGTTCACTTCATGGAAACTGAACCCTGCAGTTTCATCCTGGATTATTTGCATATCCAGTGTTTAAAACAAATCATACAAGTTTATTTCATGCTTGTGCCTTACTGCTCAATACAGCCTGGACTGAAGGGCACTGCTGCAAATGACAATGTCAGAGCAGCAGCCCAATGGTGTCGAGTGTCTCCTGCAGAAACACTGACACAGCCTCAACCAAGCTGAAGGAACATAAACCACCTTCCCTGGTTGATGGGATATCATGGCTCAGCTACAACGTACAGATTCATATCTGTCTTCACCCCAGTAAAACCCCCATTATGCTTTCACGTTAGCACAATAACTACAGGTATACTTTTGTTGCAGATAAGCCCACATCAAATTCAAGACAGTTCTCTGCCTCAGCACTTGGCCTCCATTGTCTCCCAAGCACCACATTATGCAGGGGCAGAACAACCCAAACTCCTTTACAGTCTGCAAGAATTAAACACACTAACATAACCCAAACTTGTCATTTCATTACTGCACTTTATCACACAGTTGGACAGGCATATACCTAACCTGCCTTACCTACTGTGCAGCTAAGCTCTTAAAATGCTTTATTTGCAAAGTCCACCTCAAAAAGTAATTCAATGTTTTAGAGAAAGCTTCCTCTTAATGAACAACTTCAAAAAGCTTTACCTACACTACAGAAACCTTTATACCTCCACTGTCTCCATTATCACAGGCAGTAAGGAGTTACAAGAACATCACAACTACTGGTACCAAAGCAGCTTCCATAGATCTGGACCTTCAATCACTTGCTAGGCAAGACTCGTGTTTCAGCATTCACTGCATGACAATTAGTAGCTGATTGTATTCCAACCCTCGATATCTCTCCCATCTGTAATATATCCATATGGTAAGTTAATATCTTGAAGTCAGATGCACTTTTAGAGTTACATGGTAGTCCCATCTATGTATTCTAGGCAATTCCAAACTCTGACCAGCATTTCTGTTTGAACCAGATTTCCACATTCCCTTTGTAGTTGTAGTCGTTTCAACATCAACAGGAAGTTCTAACTCCTGCCAACATGACTGAACTCACTCTCAGGAAACAAAAATCCTCCTGAAGCCAAAGGCATTAAAATATAGGAGTTCTCTGAAGCAGACTGCAAAACCTGTGGGACAACCAGCCAACCAACTTGACTATGTGTCTGTTTCTTTTACACTAAGTCTTAGGCAATTTAAATTATGGCAGAAATAGGAGATTAATGAAAAAAAAAAAAAAAGTCCCATCCTCTTGTGTACTTTTCAGCTACACTGTAAGTCAGAAGAGCTTATGAATACCTAGCATTTTTTTAAAAAAATCTCTAAAAGAGGAGCAACATGGGGAAACAATTTTATCTATTCTCACTTTTTTATAAGTGGGAAACTTCATACATATTTACTTTTATTACAGACACAGAAGTAACAAGCAGAGACTGCTCTATTTATGCTCAAACCAGCACAACTGAATATGATGGAATAATGAATTTGTTTCTCAACATGTTTTAAAGGTACTTAAGCCCCATTTTAAAAGGAGGTTTCTAGGGGAAACTGTAAGCTTGATATGGATGATGCTTCTGCTACTGGAGTTTTGAAAGAAGTTATTACATTTCTAAATCAAGTAAACCTTATGCAAAAAGTCACTACTCAGGTTCCTTTTTTTCCAATTTATCACCACAGCTGTGAAAAAATTGGTAGCAGAGACACTCATGCTTACCTCACTTTCTCCTGGATATGTCCCTGTGCTCTTGAAGGCAGACTGCTCGAGAATAACACATTCACTTTGCTGAACTCACTCAAGACCTTTCCACAGGCTGAAGTGCTTAAGTGTCTCTGCTCTAAGCCTAATTCCCCCTAATCTTGTTGACAAGAATACCCTGTAGATAATTCTCTTCTTGCTAGGGACAACAATAAGCATACTTGCAAGGCAGTTTACTATTCTTCACTACTCCAAGTGACCCAACTCTCTAATCTCTTCTTACAAGTTACCCACCAAAGCGTCACTATGTTCCTCTGGGCTCCCACACAGAAAAACTAAAGTATTGATTTCCCCTAATTTTTTACTTTCCATATATGATAAAACTTCACAATTCAACTATGTCAAAAGGATTAATCATGTCACTCATTTCAAAGTAACAACTTCTGGGTTTATTCTCCTCTAAGCTACATTTCTATGTAAGAGGGAAGCTATGTATGTTCAGGCAGTCAATTTTATGTTGAACAACTCTGAACTGAGTAGAAAGACTTAAGAAATCTAGAAAACTTCCACACTTCCTGCAAATAGACATACACTTAAGAAATCATTCTAACATAAAGGTAAAGCTCACTACACAGAAAACAGTGACAGAACAACTCAAAAGGCAAAAGAAAAACTCAAATTCACTTGTTTAATTGTCACGACTTAAGTGTCCTTTCCAGAGCTCAAGCTGTTAATCCAATTAAGCCCAGTTACTGAAACCAGTATCATTAGTACTATCACATTTGTATGGAGACTGAAGTTTGTCTGAATCATCAGAGAAGTGGGAAGAGTTGGATGCAACTCACCTAAACACAGTCTTGGGTTAAATGTTTCCTCTCTAAAACTACCTATTAACAGCACTTTGTTATTTCATTTTCTCACACCATTCCTACAAAAAAGAATTCAGAAGGATGGGGTCTTCCATCCTTTACAAAGTAGCTTGTCCTGTGCATCTCTACAGAGAACACAGATTTGAAATCACAGCTGTCATTAAGTTGAATATTTAGGATTTCCATCCACTGATGGCCAAACTTTGCTAAAAGGTATTTTTACTCCACATTAATGCTACCAACAAGGAAAATAATCCCACCCAGCCAGTGCTGCTGAAAAGTCTGTTAACACAGAGGGTTGAAATGTGTATTGCTAGAGTGCTACCCAAATACAGTAACTTCATGAGGTTTGCCAAATCACCTCCTTCCCAAACGAACAGGCTGTCTGACATTTGCTCCCTCAACACCTTTCCTGCTAATTCACATCCCTCCAGTGCACATGGAACAGCGAGGGAAAAGCAAATCATGTCATTTGCAAAAACAGAGCCAAAACCTTACAGTCTTAATAATCAGTTCATGTTATGCCTACCAGACAGACTCCTAGCAGGTCATCTGATTAAATGAAGCTGTACTAATCTATTAGATACCATAAATCCTATTAGCAACATGCACAGCAGCTTGTACATGTTCACAATGACAAAGGAATTATACACAATCCACTGTTAGTTCCCATGTTTTGACATCATATTGGCTTTGAAATCCAAGGGTTTTTTTGCTATTTAATCAGAAGTATATGTTGATGACTACTTTTATTTAATGGAAAACACAGTAAGAAAGATCAGAATTGCTTGTGGAACAAATGTAAGGTGTTCCCTCTCCCATTTATGTGACTTAAAAGAGTAGACAAAAAATCAGGGGTGCCTTCTAATACTGAAGTACATACATCTCCAGATACAGTGATCACAAAAAAAAAAGTATAAATAATGTTAGAAGTTAGAAATCACAGAAAATGGATACAGGAACACAACAGAAGAAATGTATCACACAGGCTTCTGTGATTTTATTTAAAGGGGAAAAAAACCCCTGCAGAACATGCACTGAAAACAGAAAAAAAAAAAATTGGCTTAATACTCAGCACTTGTTAAAATACTGGACAAAAATACTGAAAATATCCTAATAGCAGAGTAGAAGTAATGGTTTTTCTACACTGGGAGCAGTGTTCAGTTTTTGCTCCTCCAAGAAATATCACTGGAGGTGCCTAGGATTGACCATGGTAATTGAACAGAGAACACCTCAGAAGACAGGTTTAGAGAAAAACAGGGCTAGTTTGACACTTACTTTTTGAAAAGTAGATAAATACCTAGTAATTGAAATATTTAACTGAAGAAATACTTCTATACAACATATAGCTAATTAGTAATGTTCCTCAGAGACTAAGGGGCTTCACAAGAGGCAGGAACGTTTGAAGTCACATCTGTAAGGTAATGAAGGTTTCTCTGTTCCAAGGATATTAGTAGTAATTATGATTACACTGAACATAAACTCTGAAATTTTTAGGCTCCGTTCAAATAATACAGACATGCTGAAAAGAACATTTGACACGAGCCACTTTGCTCAGAAGAAATTTGGCCTTCTTTTGTCAAACATGGTAGATAAATAATTTTTCATTCATGAAAGAATAACTCTTCTCATCATTTTATTTATTACAGTTCTCTGCCCCACTGAGATGAAACAGTTTTATCTATGGTCTCCCTCTGCTTTGCCAGCTCCATTTCAGAAAGAAGGAAGCACTAACATCTATTATTTAACAGCTTTCCTGGCCATTTAAAAATCCTTCCTGTTGACATAAGAATACACATGCTAAAGTAGAAAACAGATAGTTAAGGCTTGCACAGGTGAACAGCTAAAAACCTGAAGTTAGGCACTTAAAAAATAGCAAGAGTTTCTCAAGCACTAGAACAAAGAAATCATCTAGTTCCTCTACTTACATTTTCTCTCAGTACAGTAGAAAGCCAACTTCTGCTGTCAAACATGTAAATTCTGGAAGAAAAAAAACAACAAAAACACCCCAGAATTAGTACAATTCTCAAGGAATAACACCACTTTCTTAACAAATCTAGCAGGAACTAAAATACTGTCAAAAGCACAGACTACTTTTTGTTAGCTAACTTTTAACAGCTGGCTTGTCTTCATGAAGGAAAGGGGCATTGCTTTAATAATACTAACGTAACCAAAAGACTTGCTCATGTCAAGAAGCTTTCCTTTTTCCAAGAAAACTCCTGCAATCCTCAAATAAGTAATTCTTCTCCTCTAGTCATACAGATGTTCACACCATTAGAGTTTGGGATTGTAGAAGATTGTCTCACTCATACAAGACTGTAATTTCCCCTGCACTACTAAGTGCCCCCACCTGCATTTTCAAGGCACTGAAACTATTTCTGCTCAATAGTGTTCCAGAGGTACACTTGCTTTCTAAGCACTGTTAAGTATCAAGGTATCTATTTTACCAAAAGAAGTTACATAAACCTCCTACTAACAAGCTCAAGTGAGAGCACAACACTTCTGGAAGAGTCATGACTTCTAATCACTACATGTATTAAAAGGTAAAAAAGGAAAAATGGACACACTAAGTAACTCACACTCAGTCTGGAAGACTAGTGATTTAACATACAAATTGGCTTTGTAGGAAAGTGAAAAAAATATTGTAAGAAATTTCTGAACCATTTTTTTCTCCTCTGGCAGCACAAAGAAATAACTATAGTTCTCCCCAAGATCTGAACCACTGACAACCACTTGAATATTCAAAACACCTGCGATCTGTCCCTACCACACAGCAAGACAAGGGCCGTGGACACCTGAGAGCACATCCTGACAGTCACTGCATCAGGACAGTGGAAGGTTATTCTAAGCACAAAGCAAGAATGCACTGAATCAAAATAACCTTAAATCAGAAAGCCAGTTTACAACTTTATATGCTTTAAACCGAAATGCTGACACGTAATGTGTCTCTGATTTTACAGTTCACTATTAGCTGGAACATTTACAAACCACTTCAGTGTCTGGTATGGAGGTTAAGCTACTTAGGATATGGGTCATCCTCATCCAAGCTCATTTATAGATGAACAGTTTAATACTGTGATTATGAAATCATCACAGTGTAAGCAGTTTTGTTACTGCCAGAACAACACACTTTTAGACATAAAACACTAACTCACACTTAAGAGGCCAAACTCCATCCCCCCAAAAGACACAAACACATGACATGACCATTTTAAGTTCTGAAAAAAGATCAACTACATTCAGCTTTCAGAAGTCTTGACACAAAAATCTGCCACGCTGCAGAGAGAATGAAATCTAATGAAATTCTGAAAGAATTACCTGAAATGTAAACAAGTAAAATTATGCTGGAAGACTAACAGCACACAGAATACACAATAGCAAAGGCCAAAACACACACCATTATTGTCCTGTGCTGCACCCTCATTAATGCAGGAGAGGTGTTGCAGATTTCATATGCCTTCTGCAAAAAAGAAAAACAAAAACAAAACAAAAAAAGCTACTTTAACCAGCCTGCAAGAAGAGTAAGGAAGCATAACAGCAAACTTTTCCACAAAGTTTAGTTTATTCTTTAAACTAGGTTAAGTTTTCAGTTAGGTATGCTGAGAGCATCCTGCAATGCCTGCAGAATTCAATCCTGGCAACTGAGATATTTTCAGTTCTACATTGAAGACAGAGCTCAGTTGAGAACAAAAGTAGACAAGCTACTTAGGAAAAAAAATATCTGCATTGCCACAAGCTTCCATTTTTAGCTAAAATGTAGCCTGGTAAAACCAAAATGAAAATTACAGGGCAACTCAGTCACTGCACCACAGAATGGGCTCAGCAAAAGAAAGTGTTCTTGTAACCAGCTTCATCCATACTCTGCCTTTATCAACCCTTATGACCATGCTTTGCTGAGAGCTTGATGTTCTCAACATCTAGACCTGGGGTTTCTAAAGCAGGAGAGAACAAAAAGTACCACAGGGAACCTTAAGCCACAGTTCAAGAATTTAAACCATTATACCAAATCACCTGTATGTCACTCAGCCCTACACATGGTTGTTGTACCCAGCATCCCCATGTTCCCACAGCCATCTGCTCCAAGTAAAGATGCACAGCACTTTGGACTAAAACACAACATAATAGGTAAAAGTGTCATCCCTTGTGGCTAAGAGTTACCTACTACAGGTATTCACTAACTGCTATCACCCTAATATTATTTTTCCTTTAAAAGATACTAAAGTATTTACACTGAGGTGACAAACAAGCCTAAAAATTTATCTCTGCTCCAACATCCACCTGAACACAAGTCTTCACATGAAGACTCTTCTGTAGAAGAGACTAGAACATTTTTCACAAGGTTGGGGAAAGCGGGGAAGAAAAGAGGGAGGAAAGTAGGAAAAAAAGGGACTCTGAAGAGCAGGGAAAACATTTAGAAGTATTTTAGTTTACTGTCATAGTAAATCTGAACAACCCTACAAAATTAAGCAACTTTTAAAGAAGATTAAGTACATTCACTGTAGCTGTCTCAAAAGTCATTATCTACATGAACATGTTTTTCTTCTTGACCTATGGATTCAACAAGACTTAAAACCAAAATATTCTGGGTGTCAATTCCACCTGCACACTTTCTGAATACTGCTTTACACATGCATTGACTAGATGCCAACTGCAGCAGAAGCACTGCAGCTTCTTAGAACACACCAAGTCATACATAATCTGATGCAAGGTCAGGCACGGCACATCAGACAGGACATCTGACCACCAAGGCTTTGGCTCAGCCCCTGGGACAAGGTCTGAACAGTCTTCATGAGGAGCTGTAGGGACATGGACAGAGGACGGGCAACACCATGTCCTCGTCAGCAAGGAGATCTCCAGCACAGCTTCAGGAGGGGTCCCAACCCAAACAAGTTCCCAAGAGAGGCACCACTTCAACGTTCTCTCATGACAAAGACTGCCAACAGCACCCAGTGGTGCTCTGAGAAGAGCGTTGCCAGCAGCCCAGGGAGGTGGTCCTTCCACTCTACTCAGCACTGGTAAGGGAATATCATGTCCAGTTCCAGACTCCCCAGTACACAAGAGATATGGAGCTACTGGAGAGTCCAGTGAAGGGCCTTCAAGATGATTAAAGGACTGAAACATCTCGTTTGAGAAGAGGCTGAGAAGTAATTCAACCTGGAGAAGGCTTGGAGGGGGATTCTACCAACATGTGCACTCTCTGTACACACAAATTCTGAGTGGATTTATTAATGCAGTTTAAAACAGGACTCAACCACGAGTAGTAAAAGCTCATTTCCATGACTATCACACAGCTTTAATACAAGCATTTGTAAGAGTGGCACATAAGGTTGTTTCTTCCAAGGCACTGAACCAGAGATTATTTCATTGGAGGGAGAAAAACCCAAACCAAAAAATTACTGGCAAACATCAATATTACTATTAAGGTAAAAGAAAAACTTCAAATTAAGTTCCTTTGCTGCTCTGGTATCTCTTCCTTATCAACATGCACCTCTCTGAACAGGACGCATCCTACACCCTACACGGATCGCTGTGTGTTGGACAGGCACTTAGGAATTTAGAATGCAGGTGCTTCTGTTCAGGTACCCAACAGTTATCACCACTGTAATGTATCAACTACATGGTCAAGATAACATTTGTGAAACCAGACATTGCTAGTTAGTTTTAAAAAATTATTTCTTACAGTCTACATAGCTGAACAGTATCTTTATGCCCAAGAGACTACCCGACATTTCCACATCACTGCTAACAACATCAAGTTCCAATTATGCCACTAGGCAACAGCAATTAGAAGTCTGAAACCTAGAGCTGTGCTTTAAGACTATAAGGTATACAAAAAAACCCCAACCTATCCTCAGTTTGATGGCTGGTCTTCAGTGTCAACATAAACAATTCTATTGGACAGCTGGAAACTTGAAAGATGTTTTGAGATCTGCATGTTCCTCCAAGAGTTAATTCTAGTTCAGACTTTTCTTGTTGAGTACAGATCTCTATTCTGGAATGCCCAGTCTTTGCTGCCACCTCCTACAAGAACAGCTTGAAGGACAGCCTACAGAAGTATAAAATAATAATTACAAATTCATAAATCTAAATACGTTCCAGTGAAAGGATACAAGCCCTTCTCATGTATTTGATGTCTCCTTTCTGAGAATCCTCTGCTGCGTCTGTAATTTCCAAGCACATAAGCTTTGCAAAGCAAGCAATACCTTACTGACCGGTTTGCAAGACAGATTATGCTTGTAGGGACAAGGCTAAATTGTGCAGCTCCTTCAAACACTCACTGAAAACACTTCTGTAGCTGAAGACTAGCATGGCTGGACCATTTCTGTGGGAGGAACTGGCTGCTCCTCACATTGAAGAGCTGCCAGGTTTCCAGCTGAAGCAGCCATCGTGCTTAACATTTTTCCATGCATTAGTATGAAGCACACACAGAACAAGTGAATATCAGGTCAATAAATGTTAATGTTCATTATGCAGCAGTTACATTAAGCTGGCTAAAGAAGTAACAAATTTCCATTTTCAAGATAGCATGCAAATAGAAAATACTAATTACAAAAGCTAAAACACCTGTAACTGAATGAACTGATTTCACAAATGCCACATGATTACATATAGCTCAGTGCTTGAGATACAGGTCCCATTTTAAGCAGGCAGCTTTCTGCACAGGTCACTGATGTTACTACTTGGAAAGAGATTTTGTACATATAAAAACCTGCAGAATACCTGATTATGCAAGATTCTACATAGCAAGTTTTGTGTGTTTGCTCTGTCTAAAGAAAAGTTCTGGTAAATGAAATCCTTTGCCTGTTTCCCATGCACAAGATTTTGAGGAAAACACATTCAAGCTCTGCTCGTGACCTGAAAGTATAAAGCTGCAGCCATGTGAGGGGCTGTGATCTTTATGTTTAACAAGTATTCAAAAATAAACCTTTTGGACAGTTTACCAGTTTCTCAAAATAGAATACTAATCAGCAGACAACAATGCTGAAGAACATGGCAGGGCCACATGCTTGCAATGAACAGCTCTGTAGTGAAGTGGCCTGTCTCCTTCTGCCACCAACAGGGAACAAACTCAAGCTGTCTTCAGAGAAGACAGCATCACTATGTTGCCAAAATACTCACATTTCCTGATGTTAATCTCATGACCTACATTAAAAAAAAATCATACTGATGCAATATTTAAGCATAAAAATCTGGACTGTAACAGGTCACCTCATTAAGCCTTTCTAAATGCATCTGCAAGCTCTGTGTGTTACTAAAAAAATAAAACTTAATTTTGGGTACAGCAGAGAACTTACATAAAAACCCCGAAGAACTGATGGTTGCAAGTTGACCAGGTACCTAAAGCAAAATGCTTAAAATCATACTTTTTAAAAAGAGAGGTCTTAGGAGATCTTTGAAGTAGTTCACAAATACTAGTGACTGTTGCTTCTTTAGAAACAAAAGATTTTCCAATTACATCCCTTCTCTGTCTTGCTCTGAAAAAAATCACATTAAGAGCATTGTAACATTTAAGTTAGGTAAGTGGTGGGCACAGGAAGCTAAATTGCTTTAAGAACAAAAATTACTGATACTTAGTATCAGTTTTCAACTTTTATTAAGAATGTCAAAAGCCAATACTCCAGTTTTTACTCCTTCGTTCAGAATTATCTATATGCAATTACTTTTTTGGAAGACCAACTCATCTATCAATAAACTGTATGAATTTTATCAAACTGCCCAGTGGCATTTTTGGCTGTCTTTCCTGATCTTACAGCTAAAAAAACCACAACCAACACCAAAAACCACCACAATACAGGAAAACTCAGAACCTGCTTGTGCATAAATTTCTAGGCATAAATTTCTATTCAGAAAAATAAGTTACTGAAAATTGTTACTCAATAAAATATCCCCATATCCAAAACCAAGCAATCATGTTGTCCCATCCTACTAGACATCTCCCTTTCAACTGAAAACCAAAACCCAGGCAGCACTGAAGTAAAATATATTACTATTAATTAACCATCACAGAAATGACTAAGCATTTATTACTTGATGCTTCTATCTGCAGAGCCTTACACTGTTTCTCTATTTCGAATTAATATTATTGCTATGAATTAAAAAGTAGATACAAAGGTACAAATATGCAATCAAATATTGCTGCATCCAACCACTTTCTTGTTAACACCCAACTAACTATTCAGGAGCTGTGGAAACAAAAACTAATTCTTACTGAAAAAAAATCAAACTGTCAGAGACAAATAAAAAAGTTTTAGCTACTACCTGGGGTCCACTAATATGAATCAACCAGGCTTTGTGCCATCTGTCCAGTTCTTTTCAATTTATTGATTTTTAATTATTATTTTAATGTTTAAAAAAACCCAGTAATTATTTAAATCCTCTTGGAACTACATTCTGTAATTCTTTGAGGAAATATGTTTTTTGACATAAGCCATTTAGCATCGGGAATGCTTGTGACTTTCACTTAGGAGGGAGAAAAAATCATGTGTAGCAGGAGCTATCTAGAAAGCTGCTAATAATGAGAAGAGTTTCATAGCTTGATTTTAGAAGTATTAAGGAGGCAAAAGAGGAAAAAAAACAAAGGTAAAACTATAGCACAAATCAGTTAAGATATAGAAAGGCTGCCTGGCGTGTGAAGTGCTATCAACAATGTGTCTGCCAGGTTGAACAAAATAATGCAAAAAGAAACTCCCAGAAACAAAACACAAAATCCATTATTTCTTCCCCAGGGAACCTGAAGTAATGCAACAGTTTCATGATATTATCTTTTCAGAAAATGTGTAATCTCTCACCTAGATCAGTTGAACCTACCAGCAGTAGGTTTGGGGCAGCTCAGGATGCCCACAGGGACCTGCAATCCTATCAAGAAACACAATTCTTGTCAAAGTTTCCAAAGATTCTTTTTTTAAAAGCCACTTTTGGGTGTACTAATTTTCCAGCAGCTTTTCAGTTCCTTTTCTGTGATTTCAATATGCTCAAGAATTCCTCATGAAGATGGATGCATTTCTCTATCCCGAGGATGTCAGAGCACAGCATGAGACCACATCGTGTTGCACTGAATTCACAAGGAAATTAATGGCTTGATGCAAAACCTGGCTTGCAGGTTGCTGTTCCCAAAAATCCTCAAGATTACAATAAAATCCAGCATGTGGATCAACTGCCACTGTCTGGGGGGGGTTAAAGTGTGAGAGAAGAACAAGTATTTTCCAAAAGCCTGAGTGATGTTTTTCTCTCAGCTCTGCTTGCCAGCACATCCCATCTTCTCAACCTTATTAAAAATCACGTATTGTCTCAGGTATTACCATTACAGTGACATCCAGAAGGACATTAAGATCTTCACTACAATATTTATTGCATTAGAGGAGGAAATGGGCTATGTGAACACTTATTTACAATACAAAAAAAACCCAAACAAAAATAGCAGAATTAGACATGAAAAATACTAATAAAAAGTCAGTAAGGCTGTGTACATGCATAAGCACAGAAAATTAATAGAAGTTCCTATTATTATATTTCTTTCCATTAAATTCAGCTCAACTATTTTATCAACAGAGGCTGAATCATCCATTTCATTCTACATATGCCAGCTAGTAAAGAGTCAACTGAGTCAAAGGAGCATCAGCTGCTTGCTATTTACACCCTCTTAAAAATACAAGTAACTTTCAGATGCTATATTTAGCAATACTACTTTTTCCATCCTCAAAAGTCAAACCATTTAAAATTGGAAGAAACAGCCAAATCAACGTTCAGTATTCTTGAGCTAAAGCAGAGATTTACAGATATAAGGTGGTCTTTCACAATTAATTTTGCTTCTGGAAAGCACTAGACTAAGGCCCTCAAAATACTAAGAAAAAACACATCATGTTTCCAGAAGCTACAAGATAACTTATATTCTATCAAGCCTGATTTATTCTTTAACATATGGTCCACACAAAATGCCTTTAATTTTCAGACTAAAATCTTGAAAGAGTATTTCACTAACATGGCTTCTTTTTTCTGCTCCAACTTAGAATGATTCTGAGAAAGTAGGTGAGCTTTAATGTATTAGGCTTTTATAAAAATAATAACATAAAAATCCAATAGAAGCAACAAAAGTACCAGAGACAGGCTGGACAAAACACGGCAACTGACCATAACTACTACCACATCCTGCCTCAACCACAAAAAAATGGTAGTTAAGACTGTTCTCTTTGTGCCTTTGTTGCACAGACTGTACATAGCAGCATCAGAGCTCATATGAAATAAAAATATTAGTTTTTTACAACTATGTGAAAGACCTTAACCAAGCTAATTTATTAATAGATTTCACTGGAATCAGCACACTGATCTTCAGCA
>NW_009954555.1:4234910-4243345 GCF_000747805.2 Chaetura pelagica
CAGGAGATTAACCAAGCACTGTTAGAAAGAAGCAAAGCTATACCATGAAGTATCTGCTTTCCAGAACCAGTCTGAAGTAAAAAGTATTTCAGTGGACCTTAACAAGGAAAAAAATGTATTATATGCATATAGCAGATAAAAGAATACTCAGTGGAGACTAAAATATGGCATGACTTCTCTAACAGACCGAGCAATCCTTTGTTCTCTAGCCCTGCAATCAGCACAACTCATCTTTAATCAATGTGTGAGCAGTTCCACTAGTTTTGATAGCAATTATTTAAACCCCTTAGTATAAATCATTGATTCCTTCCAGCAACTGCTGTATTTTGATATGTGCTGTTGATATAAAGTAAGTTAATAAGTTAAGGTAGAGAAGAACAGGAACCAGAAAAGAAAGGC
Source organism: Chaetura pelagica (assembly GCF_000747805.2). Classification (NCBI taxonomy): domain Eukaryota; kingdom Metazoa; phylum Chordata; class Aves; order Apodiformes; family Apodidae; genus Chaetura; species Chaetura pelagica. The sequence goes on from NW_009954555.1 coordinate 4,235,310, forward strand.
TGACAGACTGAAAAGTCAAGTAACACAGGAGACCTTGAAGCCATTAGAGTGCCAAGTGGTGTTTGGGAACAGACAATGCAAGAATGCTGATAGGAAAGGTAAACTCCAAGTCCAACTCCAGGACAGGACTACAACAGAAAGCACAAAGGTAGAACAGGAAATAGTTGCTTTCACCCTTGGATGTTCTTCTTTCCATAGTACTACATTAACCCACTTAAAACTTCTGGCATGAGTTATATTCCTTTGGTTAGGTGATCAAAATAAAGAGGAAAATATAATAAAAAGAAAGCAAGTAAAGTACTACTCGCGTTAGGAGCCACAATGGGAACTACCTAAGCAAGGCAAAAAATGAAAACATCAGAAGACAATTCCATCTTTTTCAAGGGAAAAAAACCCCACATGCAAAGTGAAGTCAAAAAAAGCTAAGTCCGTTTAACAAAGCCAGTGGCCAGTGAGGCTAGTTGAGATCTGCAGCTTTTAAGGTTCTGTACTGAATTCCTTGATCCTCTCTGCACACTCCCTTCACACAAGCTCTCATTTGGAGCCCCTGAACACACTGGTGTGCAAAACTGAATTTTTGAGGAGAGGGTGGTTTTGAGCTTGTTTTTAGAACAGAAAACACATTAACTGTAGTAGTCAATGTAACAGCTTGGCCCTTTTAAAATAAAAGGGGAGAGGGCTTTGAAGACAGGCCACTTCCACTTTATATAAAATATAAAGGATTCTAACATGGGAAAAATAGTTACTGTTGTTTCCAACTCCAGCTTTCACCTCAGCTTGCTAAGTTGCTTCATCTTCTGGAAGAGCCAAGCTGCTCAATAACTAGAGGCTGAAGTATCAGTTTGGCAGCACAGTGCTGAGTAATAAACTGTCTGGTCTCCTTAAAATGCCAAGTTGTGAACTGGCAAGGCAGCTGCTGGGGAGCAGATGTCTGTGCCACCTTTTGTGACAGGCTTCCCCAGAGTGAGCCCTTCTGAGTTTAATTCACGACAGCAAGGATATGGAACAAAAACAATTACTAGTAGATAAATTAGACTGAGAAATCAAACCATATTAATTACATTTTTAATTCACCATGACATGTATCCAGGTAAATAGGTAGTCACTGCTAGCTAGGTGATACAGCTTAACATCCCACCTTACCTCAAGAAAACCTCTTCATTTGATCCCTGGGGTACCAAATAAAAAATGGAATTTCCAATGCCTGACTTAGTATGAGTTCTATCTTCTAATATGAGTTAAAAGGAAAGAGAGAAGATGTAGACTAGAAACTAGACGATTACTGGGCATCTTCTCACATCTAAGGACTTGCTTAAGATGTAAAAAATTATGAACTTCATACTAGTTCCGGAATTTCTGAGTTGATAGTGTTTTTAATATTATTTTTTCCCCTTTTCTTTAAGATATGTACTCCATTTGATTATAAGGATACAGATTTTTCTTTTTGAAATCATTACTTAATTCAATCTTGGATATCCTGAATTTGCAGTATGTCAAATTCAAGACTAATGAGAGACTGTGAATAATCAGATACACACATACTCATACCTGTGAACAATGATGCCTAGATATTAAAGCCCCAAATGCAGGTTCTGCACAAGTTCTGTCTCCCCCATGTATCAGCAATGACTCCTCTTCTAGGACAAACCAAAATACTTATGAAATGCTGAAGCTTCACCTACTGTCTACAGGTACAAGAATAAAAGAATGTAGGTTGAACTAACCAATTTGACTTCACTACATAAAGTTTCTACAATATCTGAGGTTTCATACATGAAAAAACACTTCACAGCTTCAAGCGTCTTTTAAACACATGCTACTCTGTCAAGATTTTAAATTTGTTAAATTGTTCCTGTTTAATATTATTTAAGTATTATACAGTCTTTTAATCAAAGCCCTTTACATTAACTTATACACTAAGTTTTCAGGCACTAGCCAGATAACATCTGACAACTTGCAGTGATGCCTAGGACTCAGTAACCTGAAGCACAATTAAATTGCCATGAGCAAATGAACTGTTCTTTATCTTTGTACAGACACCACCTTTGTTAAACAGACAGCAGATCTTCAATATTTTACCATTTCACAAAGAACGTGCAACTGGAATATCAAACTTACGCTCCAACAAAGAGAGCTCTTTAATTAAGTGTAATTTTGAGTACCCAAGGCTTCAGCAGACCACATCTACTTGGTTTTTCTAGACAAAAAAAATGTCAGCCCTGCTCTCCCAGTGCATTTGTTGGGCTATTGAAACAGAACAGTTTTGGGAACCAAACTGGAAAAATGCACAATACACCAGGGCAGTTCAATTTCTCTAATTCCAGAAGAAAACCACATTCCCCATCAAATTACTAAATGGCAGGAACACCTCAGGCTGTAGCTTGCAAGTCACAGCATCTGGACAGATGGGAGCATACCAGATGATCTCCAAAAACACTGATCAACTCAACAAGCTTGCTCAGTAACCCTCAGCAAAAGTCCAGTAAAATATACCCTGTATTACCACAGATGTCCCAGTAAAAAGGTCCTCACAGTAAAGCATACACCATTAACAGTGAGCACATAGACTCCAGTTTCCACAGAAGTTAAACTGCCATTTTGAAGTGCACAATTAAAAACTGTTCTGTCTGTGTTGGGAATTTGTTTCGACATTTCACAAAAATAATACAAAGCCCACTCAGCTTGTCAAATAGCTTCATAGTTCTGCAAATAATTTTAGATAACTTCTATTTATTGACAGATTTTAATAAATCCTAAGATGTCAGGATAAACACAAAGCACATGTTACTGAACAGACTTCTAAGACAGCTCCTTAAATCTAGACTGAGATAGGCAGGAAGGCCAAAAAAGCTGTAAGGAAACAAAGATGTACAGGATTAACAGCTCACCTGCAATACTTAAGCAGAAATTCTCTTATAAGGAAAATAACTGGCATCAGCTGTTGTGATTAAGCTTACTGTAATATAAAGAAAAAGAAGGCACAGGAGTAAGGCATTACTTTCCTGTCAGTGATGTCAACTTTGTGGGGTTTTGCCTTTCTAAAGACTTGCAAAATTTCTTATTTAGTCCCCCCTATTCTGTGCAGTTGGCTGTTTTAATAAGGATAAGCAAAATCACCACTGATACCTGAACTGGTACAATATTCACAGTTACACTGACAGACAACATGCAGGAGTTTTCACGAGAGAATTATTATGTTATTACTTTCTTTCCCTCCCCTTTGCTTGGAGGGTGAGGCAGGCAGGAAGGGAGGGAAGAGAGAAAGAGCTGAAAATAGTGACAAAAATCTTTTTTTAGTTTTTAATATAGGACCACATTACATAAAGCTAGAAAAAATTATCTAATCCATCTAATTACAGATAATTAATATTTTCTTTTTCAGGAGTGCTGGCAGGCATTACTGCAGTTTTCAAGAAGACAAAAAATTTTCTCATCTGAGAAAAATTATGATCAACTGGCAAGAAATTTTAGGCAAACCTCAAACCAGTGTGGAAACACACAAAAAAGTATGTAGCCATCTACAATTCAATTAATCCTGTAAAACACTTATAAGGTATTTCTTTTCTACACATAGATCCTTTAGAAATTGCAGTGATTTGACAAGCTGAAATTCTAACTTAATCAAATACATTTTATATAACGTATAGTATTCTACATAATAAACATGTTTAATTAGGTGGTCTCATGCAAACTACTTAGACAAATTAACTACATTTCACATTAAAATGGCACTAGATTTTTAATTCCTCTTTCTTTGCTAATAATTTTTCCCCTCATCAAGTTCAATCTACTTAAATAACTTCAAGATTTAGCTTATCTTTACCACCATCAATTACAGAGCTACCTTCTATCTTGTGTCATTTAAGCTCCTCAGATCACCTTCTTCAGATCTTCAGCCTCATTTCCACTTATCCATTATTAGGATTCCAAAAGAGACACAGCACAGCAAGAGCAAATTTTAACCCTTCAATCCCACCAAATAAAAAATAACCAAGCTCTCCTCTTCATGAGTCTGAGACAAGTGACAAAAATATCTTCTTTTCTATAATCCTTAAGACAAATATATGTAGGAAAACAAAATATTTAAAACATCTCTGGTAGAGTATTCAGGTCAGTAAGAAGGCTCAGGGATCCTGGTATTAACCTACGAATTCTGCTTGTCCACAAGCAAAACAGGGCTCAGACTCCTAAGCAAGTTCCACAGGAATCATCCATATGCAGCCTTTCAGCCTCCACTGAGTTTGAGATATTGGGATTAAGTTGGTTCCCCAAGAAAAAGGACTATAATGATTTGAATAACCTTCCATTTATCTTAAGACTGCAGGCTTGGATAATTACCACAGAAGAGCTGACCAAAGGTAGCCTGCTCATTAATCCAAAGCCAGGTCTTCTGAGCATCTTCAACTTCTTCTAAATCATACCTGTTTTAAACTTGCCACAGTTCTTTGTATTGGATTTCAACAAGACTGGCAACTTCGAAAACACTGAAGTATCTGCTGTGTTGCACTTATTCCTCTGCTCTGTCATCCCCCCTCCCCCTCATCCCTCATTTTAATCTGAATTAAAATGTCAGATAGCAGGTCAACGTGCACCATTTCATAGGTAACATCATTGTACTGTAATATGATTTTCTGCCACTTTGAAATTTTGGGAGCTAAATAACTGAGTGTTAAGGCCAGTGCTGAAAATCCTTGACAGAATTTAAACCTGCAATTTCCAGGACTTCCTACAAATTGCAATTCCGTAACATCCAAAAAAGTGTGGGTTTTGGTTTTTTTTTGCTTACACATACAAATTATCATGTAAGCACCTAATTACAGCACCCCCAGTAACACTGAGTGTAAGATGTGCACAGCAAGACAGTACTGTAGCTGTTTTCAGATGGCATGCAGGAATTGTCATGTCACTACCCTCTGGCTGGGTTCAAGAAAGATTCCTAGATGTCTAAGAATACATTGGGCAAGGCAAACGTTACCCTCTGTGCCTAGTACACTCGAGGCTCCAACCACAGTCTTCCAGAGAAGCAGAAATATTTAATTATATTTGAAGAGTCTAACGAATCATAACACATTCCACACCACTCTAATAAATGCAATGGGCACAAGCATTTAATGCAAATGAATAGAGCCTTACAAGATATTAATTGTAAGGAACACATTTTAGAAGGTCAGCGATTAAAAAAAGGCCAAGAACATCTGATCTTTATGTTCCCAAAAATACTTCTAAATGCATATTTTTATTCAAAGGCTAACCCTCTCCTGTCTCACTACTTGGAATTCTTCTAGTGTTTTAATAAAAATACAGTATTCTGCTTCAAAATCTATTCTGGAGTGTCCATATTTTTCTACAATGAAGCCTTCTACAGCAATTTACATTGATTATTTTGGCATCTCAAGTAAAGGTACTGCTCATAGCCAGCTCAAAGCTTTTAAAAACCTCTTAATGCTCTGCTGAACTACCAGTTGGCTCAAGTATCTATGGATTCTGCATACATTTCTGTTTGGTGAAAAACAAATCCATGCACACAAAACCCCCAGCATACTAGACACCCTGTGAAGAAATAATAAATTGAGAGAATATGTTAAATAGAAACACAAGGGGCTTGCGGGTATTTTTGTTTTTTATCACGACCTTGGCTAATACCAATTCCAACATTATCAGTGGGGAGAAAAAAAAACCAACATTTTGAATGGAATATGTATTCTTTTCATTTTGAGACTGCACTTCAAGCAATCAAGAGACTCCGTTAAAAAAAAAGGCCACATTATCTTCAATCACATGGTTAAGAAACATTTCATTAACACAAGCCAGTTGCTTTCAAAGTTATAGTTTTCCCCAACATAACCAGTAAAACACAGTGAAAAAAAATATACCCAAAACATTGGCATGAGAATAGGCAGAGGAGAGTCCAAAGACAGCTCACCCAAGCATAATTCAACCAGTTGAATGCATGATTTCCTATTTCCACTTGCTAGTAACAAACTAGCACTAGATGCAATTCCTGAAACAATACGGTGTGCCATATGGCTAAAACTGGATATTAAAATTGAGAATATCAATTACCAATCCACTAATGCTGAGAGCCAAAATCCATGGACAGTAAGAATTTAATCCAATTCACTGACTAAAACATGAGCTGAGCCTGACATATCTAGAGGCAAATCTACTGCTGGTTTCACAGAACGCAAACAACTCCAATTTTTAATGTCAATAAGGACAAAACTAACTAAAAGTAGCACTTCCTTAACATTCCTAACTACAGTAACAGGCATCACAAGCATCTGCAAGAGCAACACAAGCTCCATGTGAACTGGCATCTTGTTTCACACCGATTGAGAAATCATAACTAAGTAACTATTTAAGAAGAAACTGTTTTCCACATGAGCAAATTGAAGCCTCCAAGGCACCAGGAAGTTATTACACACTGCAGCCATCATCATCTTGCTTAACTTCAGGAAAAGGCATCCTACAAATACAAAAATTATTTATTTCTATCATTAAAGGATCTTTAAAGTAATTACATTAATTGAAATATTTTCTAAGTGTATTAGATTAATTGTTCTAGTCTTAAAATCAATAGCTGTAGAGTATTTATTCTTGGATGATACTAAGAATAACACTACACAAAATTCTACACACTTCCTAATTATACAAGTTTATTGGTTACTTACAGAAGATGAATTCTCATGAAGTCTAAATTTAAAAACTGTTTTGCTAGGATTTACTGTGGAATTCTAACTTCACATGTTGTCAAAGATTTCATGGTAGAATGCTTGCTACATACTGACCCAGCAGCTGCAAGGACTTAACAAGGATAAATGCAATTTATCTTATCCAATACAGAATCCCACTTCACCCTGCTGCCTTCTGATCCTGTACTGAAAGGCCAAAGAAGCAGAACCAAAAAAAGTGGACTAAATACTTTCAAATTCAATATCACATTAGAAGTACCATTAAATGAAACTAACAGTTTACTGGGAAAGTACTCTTGATAAAAAAAAAAAATAAAATTCTTGATGCACCAGAGAAGCAAAATGCATTCAGCTAATTTCAGAGAGTTGGTTTTTTTTGGCTTTAAAAAAGCCAAAAAAACACACAAAACAAAACATCCATGAGCTATTCTGCTTCCTGCTGTATGAACTACAGCTGGGCTATTACAGCAAACTAACAAACAACTGATTATACATTAAGTCATAGATAAACACTACTAAAAAGGTTGATATTACCAAAGGTCTGGAGGTCATTTGAATACAGGAGACATAACAAGCTTTTCTTCTTACTGGGTAGCATATTACTTCAAGCTTGAGTTCAGTATATCAAATATTAAACAAATAATTTTATTTAGGCTATCAAAGTTAAGAAGCTTGGCACTACAGTGAAACATCATAAAAGTCACAAACTGAAAGTCCATTTTATTAAAAGGATACTCAAAACTACACATAAAAGGCTTTAGAAAATTGTACTGTCATTTTAAAATACAACACTTCAGACAGAGAACTGGTTTAATATCCCCAAATGTCCTCTCTTATTCTTTCCTCTAAAAAGAACAGTTACCTAGAGTATGACAATAATCTCGGGTCCAAAGCAGTTTTAAAAGCCTCCACAAATTGTTAAGTGTTCTGGAGGAGATGGGAGAGTCTTTTGTGTCACAGAAAGACAACTGCCTGCGTGGGGGCTGAGGATTACCTGGCCAGTAGAGAAACCAGCAGCAGCACTCGGCCCCAGCAGGCTTTGTGTACCTGGACTGGAGGTTTAAAACACTCTTTTTTCAGCAACAGGCTTAATAAAAGCCATTGGCTTTTATTAAGCCATTATTATTATGGCTTTGATGGTATTAAGCAAGCACGGCAAGGCAAAAAATAAAATCATGTCACCCTTTTATCCAGTAAGAGCCTATATGAACGTTTCAATAAAACTATTTACTCCTCCCACCTAGTTCCTATCTGGAGAAGCTCACAAAAATCAAGAAACACCCTCCCCCCCCAGATTTCTTGAAACAATCTTCCAAATGCCCCCTACCCCCAACCCTCCACCCC
>NW_009954555.1:4243370-4244990 GCF_000747805.2 Chaetura pelagica
TTAAGGAGAAAGCAAATCTAAAAGACAATTACGAAATAAGATCTAGTTTGGCGAAGCTGTGGTGAGGAGGAGTTGAAAAATGAGAGCTGCCTTGCTGCAAACGCCATCTTGTTGCAGCTCCTGGGCCCAGGCACAGAAAGATCCATTCATTCACAGCAAAAAGAAAATCAAACACACACCCTGCCTAATTGCAGCCACCAAAACAACTACACTATTATCACCCCCTTCCTTCTCCTCTCCTAAAGCACACACGGGGGGGGGGGAAATAAATAAAAATTAAGGCAGATAGATCGCATTTAGAAGAAATGTCGATCTTAATGTCTTCGTTTTCTCAAATGCCTCTCACATACACATCGACAGCATTAGCTATTGATTCCCATCCTCGGTGTTCAGCAGATCGGCTTAAAATACGGGCTAAATCTCTCACAATTAGGTGCGGATATTTCACAGCAACAAAACGTGTGATTTTTCGGTCTTGAATCACCTCTCCAAGTTGAGCCAACTATTCTCAAAAGCTGCTTCAATAATCACTTAAGCCTTTACATTTACAGTCCTTTCCTCCTATTTTCTGCCGTGCAGACAATACATAATAACGTGGCAGGCAGCATCCCAGCGAGGGTGCCTTCCTTCAAACCACGAATCCCAACCATGACTTCGTTGGAGAATAATGAAACATCACATTAGCTAAAATTCCAGTTCATCTTCACGAATGATAAACTGACATCTTACAAAAAAATCTCTACATCATCCTGGTTTTCTTCTGGGCAAGATTTGTTGTTTGGTTGTTGGGTGGTTGTTTTTTTTAAATAAAACGTCTGATCTTTTATATTTACATGAAGACTTTACACCTCTTCATTTCCTACAAAGCTGTAGGATTAAAATCCTCACATCTTAAATACCCCTTGCATGGATTAAAATAAAATACCGAAAGCCTTTCAGTAACAAACTGGGAATTAATATAATATTTTTAATAACGTTTCCGAGGAGAACACTCCCTTTTTCTATTGTAGCAAACACCCTCCATGATCTTCACGATCGCTGCTACGGGCACACAAAAATATGCAGCACCGTAATACATGGGGGAACAACAAATACGCGGTCTAAATCCATCCTCGGTTCTCATCTGGAAGATCAGAAAACCCTCTCCAGCCCTCCCTCCCCCAGAACGCAGCCTGAGCCCAACCTGCGAGCCCTTCCCCGGGCCGGGGGCTGCGGGAAGCAGTCTTACCCTGTTTGTCTCACCCCCGTCTCCTCTTAATCAGTTTTCCACCATTACAGCAGCCACACCATAGCTTGTTTTGTTTTGTTTTGTTTTTCCTTGGATCTCTCTCCAAATATTCCCTCTGCCGGCCGGATCGCTCGGGGAAACTCGCCTTTTGTTATCTCAACGCGTGCACAGAAAACACCCCCCAAAAAACCGTCTAACAGAGACCACTACCGCCTAATCATCATTAAAAATGGAACCCCGCAAGATCCAAGGTCTCCTCCCTTTCCTCCTGGAAGCCTCCGGGAGAGGATCAGACCCACCCCCACACCTTTTTCTCCTCCTCCAGCTACAAACACGCTTCTTTTTTTAGGGGGAGCGCGGGGGAGGGGGGGCGATTTCCAACCCGGCCGCGG
>NW_009954555.1:4245902-4264393 GCF_000747805.2 Chaetura pelagica
CCCCCCGAAGCGAGAACAAAGGCCGCGGGCGGGGAAAGGGTTTCGTTTCTGCCCCGCCGCGCCCAAGCAGGCCGAAAAAACACGTCCCTGACAGCCGGGCGTGAACAAAAGGGAAAACGGAGCCCCACAAACGGCCTTGTTTGTGTAGAGAAGCGCCCAGAGAGAGCAGGGCCCGGAGGAGGAGGAGATGCCCCTTCAGCAGACTGAAACAATATTGAATGTAAGAGCTGCAGGCTGTAGAAAAAGGAGTAAGGGACGGGGTGACGCCTAGAGACCTTAAAACCGGGGTTAGCAAGCAATGAAAACCTCCGTGTGACCATCCTTACCTCAGGAACTTGACAGCAAGTGACGCTCCAGTCACAACTTCTCTTTCCAATGTTGCTTATGAGGGGACTTGTAAAGTTTCCAGAGCCTTCTTTTCATATTCTTCTCACAGGAGGAGCATCCATCTTCTCTCTGGAAGGCATTGCAGAAAATGGCAAGGGAAAAAATTAGGAAACGTTACCAAAAAATACAATTCCTGTTTTACAGATTGGGCCTCATGTAAGCCAGGCAGGACAGATGTTACCAAGATGGAGTCATTTTACACCAGCGCACACATACTAAAACGTTATCACTTAATCATGGAAAGTAAGTACACATGCAGTATCACATCACTTTTTTTTTTCTATCAACAGGTCTAAATCTGTTTGGTTTTTTTCCCCTACATGTACTTCGTTAAGAAGTGATATTACCTTACTACCCAAGTAGGTTTGCAATAAAAGGTAAGAAAACCCCACAACATTGTAGCAAATTTTTAATTAAAAAGCTATCCAGAAAGAAGATGTAATAAAATTTTAGAAAAACCAACAACCACCAAAAAAACCAAACATAAAAAACCACAAAAAAACCCCAAAAAAGAACAAAATAAAACCCCAAAACAAACAAAACAAAAACCCCCAACAGGTTAAAGAGAACAATAAGCTTCTTGCAAACTCCCCCTCTAGTAGTTGCTGGCTTCTCCAGAATTTAAACCAAACTGTTACTTGCCATCATGCTTTCTGGGAAGGCAGGCTTGGTTGCCTGCAATTAGTAAGAGAAAGAAGAGGTTTGCCAATTAAACTCTAGGAAAGTGGGTTGGCAATTATTCAGGTTTTCTGTTATGGAAAACTCTTAGATTCTAGTGTGGTTAAGCCTTTGTCTTATAATAATCAAATGTTTGTTTTTAAATAACCTGGATGCTGTGCTAAAGCTTTAATTCTTCATCCTCAGATTTACTAATAACAAAACAAGATATTAACTGAAATTAGAATAAATGATTATTGAATTATAGCCCCAAATTGTTCATATCTGTTCAGTAACAATGGGAAAATAATTTCTTTTCCACCCCTTAAAGAAACATGCATGCATGTGCCTTGTGGACAAGAATTACCCCATCAAATCTGTGGAACTCCATGGAAACAAGTTGGGATGTATGTCCATGTTCTTTGGATCTAGCATTCCTATCTGCAAAATCCTGATTAAGTAAGTGTTTAAGAAACACCACAAATTTATTAGATACTTTTATGTGCTTCCTGCTTTTCTTCCTTATCATTCTCTTAATGTGGTTTTAGTAATGAGACAATCATAATACCTAAACTTTGTTTGTTTTTTAGCAAAATAAACAATAATAAACTCTTATCCTTTCCTGGGAATCTTGTTTTTTTCTTGCATTCTAATTTTTATGCATCTTGCTGTTTTATGAGAGCTAAAGGGAATTTCTGTCCACAGGTCTGAGCTCTGCCATCTCTTGAAATCCATGGAATTTAGGTGAGGAGACTGGTCTGGCCAAGTCTGTTTATACATGCTGAGTATAACCACACAGACACATAGCTAATCCTTTCACCACACCTATTCTTTTGTAAAAATACAACCGTTGCAGTAGTTCCTGTTTCTGATCCAGTGGCTTATTTGTATATTCTTCTCCAGTGAAAATTTTGATTGACACATAGTTATGCTACCAGTATGAAGAGGGAGGGATTATGAAGACTGGAAATGGTTGTTTACTGGGTGAAGGGTTATTTCAGGTGGGGTGGGTGGGGTTTTTGAATTTTGTTTTGTAAATCTCACTGGATCAATTTTACTGATATTTAACATCTCTCAAAAGCATCACACATTACTGTGTGCAATACAGTGTTTAATCTGATGTGCTCTTACAGTCTTACTGCATATGCATTATCTTTATTTAAATTTATTTCTAATTTTTAATCTTATTTTTCTAGTATGTGCATACAAATACATACAGAAAGTGTCCTAGGTGGTAGAATTCAGTGGAAGAGTGTGCAAATCACTTTGGGCTTATTTGATGCATGAGTTTATCTGTTTCTGCATGTTACAAAAATACTATTTATAACTAAAAATTTAGCTGAGAATATATTCTAATACCTGAAGACCCATCATATCTAATTAACAAACCCACATATTTATTTTTTTTCATCAATCTGCTTTGAAGTAGTAAATTAAAATACCCGAAATAGGTGGGAAATTTAACTCTCCATTTCACACAATTAATGAATCTTCTCCAACCTGAGGCTTCCACATATGGTGGGACTAGGTCAGCTGAAGCAAAAATAGAAGTTTTTCTCCTGAGGCTTGGTTTAGATCTGAAGAAAACCTCTCCTGTAAGCAGGTTGCTCCATAGTTCTCAGTTGCAAAATTTCTTGCCCCTTTTTCTCAATCAGCTGTTATTAACTCCTTTATAGAGAGTGTACTGAATTAGGTGAATCTTTGGGCAGTTTTATGAGCTGTGTGTTTCTTCAGCTGTTTCAAACATGATGACAAAACCAGCCAGAATCTGTCCTACCTGGCATGCTACTAGAACACCTGCTTCTGCAGGCTGCTCTGCCATTCAGTCTGTGTGTTACAGCACCACCACAGCACGCTGGTGGTGAGGCTGTGAAAAACCAGTTTCGAACCTTTTGTGAAATGCAAATAAGTTGTTCTTTGTAATGAAAAGTGCCTGTCTCAGTAGGACTGTGAAATTTTTCCAAATGGGGAATAACTACACCACACATAGCTTTGTGCTGTTACCAACTCCTGATTAATAGGGTGTCTGCTTAATGAGTGCACACACATCAAAAGTTGATTTCTAGCTTTCAGCCTCCACGCTCTGCTTTCCACCCTTATCTGTGTGCCTGACACTAACAGGCAAAAAAGAAATATTTGTGAAAAGCAGACTTGGGGATCTTGACAACCAAAACTGCTTTTTTCTTCCCTAATCTGCAAGGTCTTGTGCTGTATAAGAGAAAGGAAGAACTTCCAGAGAGTGGAAGTCCTGGGAAATTTCCTACCTACTGGTCTTCTCACTTGTGTGTCATGGTCTTCTGGCCTATAAAAGTTTGTCTCACATCTGCAGGGTGCCAAACAGGGAAAGTCAGTGGCCCTGATACCCATACATGCCCTGTTCAGACAGCTCCTATTCGGAGGCAATAACCTTTAATTGCATGTGCAGACTAGACAGGTTATGTTAATTAACTTCTTCAGGAATCCCAACTACACTTTCTGTCAGATGTATGGCTATATCTTTAATAGTAAGGCAATTAGAAATACAGAGCTGGAGGGTACAGGGGAAATTTTAAGTCCAGTAGCTTGTATGACAAGTAACTCTGCCATCTGATGTCCTTTGAAGGCTGTGGAAACTTCACCTTAAAATTAGTGTGTTCTTCCCCTTTGCTAATCCACTAATAGGGCAATTTGCCTCTCAAAGCCGTATCACATTGTTTAGAAACAGCAAAATTTAGTCATGTAATGATGCCATAATGCAGACTGCAATACTTTTGGAGGCATCCAAGTCAGATCTTTATTAGTATAATAGTTAAAAAGGCAACTGCTGCTTTTCTTAGGCTGCAAGAGTAGGAAGTCTTGTTCAAAAGCAAGAAGAACAGATATTGAATAGTCCTGAGAGGTGTTCGTGTTCAACAGGAGCAGGAAGGATGTAACTGTCCCTGATGTATTAATGAGTATGGGTTTAATTTGCAATTGCCATTGCACATTGCTTAGAAATACACACTATATTAATGTTTTATGGAATGTTTTGTCAGTATTTTTGTAATTTCTTAGGAAGTAATTAATTTTTGCATAGAGATAGCTTTATTATTGTGTTGTTAAAATATACATACTGTTATCTGAGTAAACGTACTGCATCATTACTCTGGACACAAGATGCCCCTGGACTCTAGGAGAATAACTGTCACCAAACAGGTATAAATTATGTTTTCTAAAGAAAGGGTGAAAACGAGTACATGTCAAAATTCCATAGCTCCTCAGATGGTATAAAAATACTACAGAAATAAAGACTATGGTTTGCTTACTTCTGTATTTGTGACTGGTGAGTGCTCCTAATGGACTTACCCAAAATAACAACTCAAAGGACCACCTCAAATTCCAGAATCACACCAGCACTATTTCCCATTTCAGAACATGTTGTCTGTCTTTATATACTTTGATTTCTGTAGTGTGCATTCTATGAAAACTGCTAATGTTTGTGGGATTTTGATCTTGTTTGAAGTTCTGGCTCCATTTGGACCCAAAAGCAAAGCAGAACCCTTTCCTCTGGTCTTTCCAGAAAAAGTGACTCTTATACAATGTTACAATTTCAGCTATGCTTCAGTCTAGTCAAAGGCTCAGGAGCTCTTTTAAAAATTCTTATTTTAATTTTAAAAAACTGATTCAGAACTGTTCCAATCTGCTGTTATTTCCAGTTCTCTAACAATTGAGTGACAATCATTGCTGCTGCTTTCTGAGGAAGGACCCAGGTATCAGACTATCAAGATTGTTCATTAAAGGAATTAATAAAAGCATGCTGAATAGAAATCCTTGGTGAGGCCAGGCAAAGGAAAAAGTAGGAGTAACTCAGTCTCCTTAGTTACATTCTGCATTATCACAGCTTCTTTCAGTTTGCCTATTACTATGGAACAAAAGAGTTATTTTAAACTGATTCTGACTGATATGTTTAGCATACCTTGAAGCGTTTGAGAGCCAAAAAATATCACTGCTTTTGTCTTAGACGTAGGAGACTGATGTATAATGATGGGAAATTGTTTAGCCACTACCACCCAGCAGTTTGTGGAACCAAGGGGGATGAAATGTTAGGGTTGCTTGAACCTGAGCCTGGTTTTCCTTGCTTTCAGTGCCCTAATTTTATGCTGTGATACAATCTTGTAGGGAGATACATATATGTAATTTTGTAATCTATATGTGTGGTTGTTCAACAAAATAACATAACTTTTCTCCGGAGAGTAAGCTCTGTTCTGAATATTTTTTATGTTCAAATTCCAACCTTGAAACATATGAGTGTCTTAAGGTTGGCCCAAGCCTGTTTATACACTTACCAACTACCTTCTACTCTTCTTATTTCTATTCGTATGAAGCCATTTTGAGAAGAGGGTTTTGGTTGTGGTTTTGGTTGTTCTCTTGTTGGTTCTGCCACCCAATCAGAATTGTATGAGAGCTTTCTTCCATGTGCTGGGGGTTCTACCAGGTGTTGCTCTGTTTTTCCTTCATATTGAGGTGTGTGTTACTCATTCATATATATATATATATGTTATTATATTTTTTTCTGTACCTTGAAACTTGGCAAGCCATAGCTTGGATTTAATTTGTTTGATGCTCCCAGCAAAGAAGCTGCCCTACCTGGGCCAATGCATATTTTTTCAGCATGATGAAATCCCTTAGGGGCATGGGACAAACATAGCTGGCTTTGCAGTGGCTGGAATCACACACAGCAAGCATTGCTGGGAGCAGGGGAGAATATAAAATAGGGCATGAATATCTTTTCCAAAATCTCATATCCTGTGCTGAGCATGGTTTGTTGAGAGCTGAGGTAGAACTGAAGGAGTAAGTGTACAGGTATTTCAAAGAGAGTAACTGGAATTATGTTTTCCTGTCTGGACACCTACCCTGCAGCTATAACAGGAACAAAAGGCATTGCTATAGTAGCCTTACAGATCATATTCTACAGTGTGCTTACACATATATATAAATACACACATGCACACACACAGCCAACTGCACACCTGTAGGTCTTCCTTTCAGTAAGTCATCTTTTAAGTAGCATCGCAGTTGCATGAATGCTGATTGAGTTAAAGCCAAATATTACTCCATTTAAAGGGATTTTTCTCAAGGGGGTTACTGCTAAGAGAAAAACAACTGGTACCCTTGAGATACTTAGAATTTAGAATCCACATTGAGAATTCAGCCTAGCTACTAAACTTTCTATGTCAGATGCAGACCTGCAGTGAAGTTTGCTTGTGAGAAATACCTCCAAATGCCAGAAATAATTTACTTATCCAGCTATGTGTCAGATTCCTACATAACATTCTTCCATTTAATTGCAATAGGGAATAAAATAAATAGAAACAAATATAGTTACATCCTGTACTTCAAAAATAAGCTTTTATTTGGGAAAGTGTACTGGGACTGAAACAAATACAGTGGTCATCATGGGAGAAGCAGAAGGGAGGAGGTTTCTTTACAGAATTCAATTGCTAAAAACCAAGCTAACAATCCAAATGGCAGCATTCAGGATCCCAATCTACCTCACTGTTCAGTTGCTGCTAGAAAGGACAGAATTTGAAAGAAGTTTAGACCTTTGCTGCATCTCTAAAAATTCATGTCCTTTGAACAAGAGGGTAGGGTGGCTCCTCTAAATTACAAAAAGAGAGCTTCCTTGTGACCTCTGGGATTCTGTTACAGTAAACATCCCAAATCTCAAAGCAGTTGTCCACAAAGATCCTGATTCTGCAAAGCCCTTTCTTGTGATACCTGTTAGAAAAAAACTTATAAAATGCATGTTTCCAAGCAACAAAACAAAACATACGTAAAGTGAAATATCTCACAAGGCACTACCCAAGAGAACTGACAGAGGCAGTTGCCTAGTTAGCAGAGCCTGATTTCCAGAGGCTGAGCAATACTGTTCCAAGAGTTCAAAGGAGATGTTAGGTTACTTGAATGTGTGATATGGAGGAGTTTTACCCCTGTCTTAACAGCCAGAATTTCACTGTGGATGCTTGAATGCTGGCTTTAAGAAAAAATACAAAAGCAAATACCATCCTGAACAGAGAGGTGAGCATACACTTCAGCCTTACTTCCCATGAGCTGGGAAGCTTTCATTGCTCAGCACTGGATAAAAAGGAACATGCATAGTTTCTTATACATTTATTTTAAGACTTATAAAGCAATAACATGACTTTACTTCATTCCACCTTTTCCCCAATATCCAGAAATTTGCTCAATACAAAATTCTGTGTTGAAATACATAAAATGTCCATTTCTTTTTTAGGTGCTGACTTACATTTCTTAGGGAAATAAATCCCATTGACAACCCTGGAAATAAGAACTAGGCAGTATTGCTTTTATATACAAAATAGACCTTTCCATGTGTGCATTTCAAGTATTGTATCCTAGCATCTCCTTGATGCCAACTATTGTTTATGAATGTTATTTACTTTAACTTCAGTTTTCTTCCTGTCCATGGTTCCACTGTCTTTATAACTCTTCAGCTCCCTGCAGGGGTATCAATACATGGTTTGCTATCTTAGTCAGTTATCTTGCTTAAAGAAAAATCAATTTACAGTTTATCCTGCCTACAAAACAGTCCTGTTGATAGTTCCCCCATATAGCACAAAAGAAATGGCTTATGGCTACTGCAAGAGGATGGGCTTGAAATTCCAGACTGAGGCTCTCTAATCTTCTGAGTTTTATTCTTGGCTTAGCTGTGGAGGCTGATTTTGGATTAATTATTTAGCTCCTTTGCTTTATATGCACCAATGGGGAATGGACATAGTAATACACAATGGTATTGCAAAACTTAATCCAGTAATGCTTTTGAAGTACTTCAAAATTCTTGGACTGGAAGAGATGAAATTGTAACTATTGTTGCTGCTGTTACTAAATTCTGTTTCTCAGCTCTGGAAATAGGATTCAAAATTCATTGGCAGGGATATGGGATGAGAAAAGTTATGATCCTTCTCCCGTATTCTGCAAGATCTGCACATGGAAATATCTGTGTGTGTTTGAGCCTGTAGGAAGTTTCTCTATTGGAAAGAATTAACGTTTTGGTAAACAAACAGCAAGCAAAACTGAGTTTTTATACAGAGACAATTACATGTAATGGAAAAAAAATAAGCCACTCTACATGCATATTTTTGCTTTGTCAAGCCAAAATATTTGTTGAAGAAATAATTTTCATGGAAAATATTTTGATAAACCTTAAAACACGAACAGATTTAGACCAGTAAGTTCTAAAGGGTCAAGGAACACAATAAAAAAAATAGATGAAGTGACATAAACCACTCCCTTTCCCCGAAGGTAGTGGGTCTCCATGAACACAAAAAACTAGGAGGAAAACTGAGTTCCCCCAAAACCTTTAACTTTTAATTAATGGAAAAAAACCTAGTTTCACAACTGATAAAAAATTATATTCCTAGGTGATTCTTGTATGTTGCATTTTGATGCTTGATTAAAGACATTTTTACTTGAGAACTGCAACAGCTGGAAACCAGGGATTATATTATACTGTGAGCAACATGCTGACAAATTTCTTGCCTACAGCAGCTCAGCAGCAGAACTATAATATTAGCCATGTGTGTTTAGGTTGAGTTATACTGTTATATTACTGATGTGTATGATGCTAATCCAATAAAACATAAAGGCCATTGTATCTTCTGTGACTTCTACCACACTGGTACCAGGAGGGATTTGCATTGGTAATATAACAGCAGCAGAACAATCTAGAGAATTGTTGGTGCATCCTATCTTGAGGTAATGGATCCTTAAAGTAAAATCCCTACTAACTTCTGTGACTCCTGAAGGCTTCAGAACATCCTAGAAAAGACTCAGCAGTATGAAAAGCTGACATCTTAATATGCTAGTCAACACTTAGTTAAAAATAAATAAATAAATAAAAAGTATGGTGACAATTTAAAATAAGTGAACTTACTGCCGCATTTTGAGCAGCTTAGATTACTGGATAGTACTTTAAACAAGTTTTGTTTCCTTTGAATGTAGTGTTTCAAACTAGTAATCAAATGTTTTCATTTCTCCCTGTTCCTATCTTTTACTTAATTTTTAGTCCTGGATTATGGGCTACATTATAATATACCTACATATAATTTAGCTTGTAAAGGATTTAAAAATAACACCTTAGAGGAAAAACAAACCTGGGAAAGCAATTCCTATCAGTAACACCTTACAGTATTAGAAATACATGAAGTGAATGTACTTATCATTATTTAAAACATGAGTTTCTGCATTTCATTTATTTTTATGATCAGAGTAGTCAATTTCAATTTTTGCATCTCCCCATAGTTCTATGTTTGGGTTTAAATCCTCATAACCCATGTAGCACATATAAAAATGAATTATAGTTTCAATACTTTTAACAAAACCTCTTCCTACAGCCAAAATTGGTGGTGAAGACAAAAGCTAAAAGCACTATGTGGTTTACTAATACACTGGTCTAGAGATCTGCATCTAGATAGAGCATCACCCTTTGGCATTCATTACTGACAGTACTGCTGTGTATTATTTATTACTCTCTCTTACTTCGAGCATCTGAATGTGACTGAAACTCAGTCACTTTTTTTGTGTTCTTTTTTATTTTGTTTTATGAACAAGCAGGTGATATGGAGTGGATTTTAAACACTCACTGCTTGCCAAAGCAAGCAATTGCATTTTGGCATGGCAGTGACTCGCCTTTCTGTGCCTTCAGATGTTGACTTTCTGCCAGCCTGGTGCTCGGCTGTGTGTTAGTAACACGTGTCTCATCAGAAAGCTGTCAAATCTGGTCCAAGGGCAGTGCTCTGCTCCATATGCCTGGGCTGTTTTGTTTCTTCTCAACACTGTACTTGCTCAGCCTGTGTCACACTAGAACCAGATCTGTGTACTTACATGTTTGGCAGTCAGGGAGGTGAGGAGAGCTCTTAGGTTCAATCCAAGGGTGCTAGAAGAGTGGCAACTCTCTGCCTGTCCTCCTGCTAGGGTGACTACTCAGAGGAGTCTGTGTTCTGGATCATGATGAGCAATGAGCTGTTTGGGCCTCTCTCCCCCGTTCATATTGCAGCTGTACAGGTGTCTTTCCTGGCTCTGCTGGTGAAAGGTACCCAAGCAGGTGCTGCTACTGTTCTGTTCCCCGTGTAGCATGTTCTGTTCTGGAGGTGGTTGGTGCTGGAATGAATTAAGCTTCATAGAGCTCTGCAAGTAGTGTGCAAGGCTCAATATACCAGGAGAGCATTTTTGTAGGAAATATGTACACTGAAGCACTAGTAGCATAGCCACACATCCCAGTGGCAGTTCAACAGGCAAATCCCAGAACAAAAGCACCACAATCTCTGTGTTGTCACTTTTCAATGTAGCCCTGGTGTACAGTGCTTCATGACCATGGCTGTCTTGCTTCTCTGGTCCTAGCAAGGATCTGTGCACAAATACATCTATACCACAAACTAGAGCGAGTTTCTACAGACCTAGCTCAGAGGACTCCAGCATTATGTCACACGTGAAACGACATCATTTTCCTGGCATACTTAACATGCCCTTCCAGAGCTCAGCTATGATGTAGTTAACATTTTTGTACCTATTTCGGTTTGAGGCTCTAACTGGAAAACTGGACTAACTGGCCTTGAGCCTGTAGTCTATCAAATTGTTTTTAAAATACTCTAAACCCTAGATAAAAATATAGGACATGAAATTAGCCTATTAGTGATACTTTAGGCATTGACTTGATCCAGGCCTAGTTTTCCGTATTTTTTCTTGCTCTGCAATCTTGGCAGATTTAGAACATGGCTAAATTCCCCACTGTCATCAGGAAGAGTTTTGCCTAGTGCACTGTGGGACATGGATTGAATGTCAATAAGAGTCACCTTTATTACCTATTTTGATCGTATTTGCTTTAGGGACTAGGTGCAGCTTAGTGGGCAGTTTCAAAATGCAATTAAACTGTTCGGGATATTTTGGGGCTTAAGTCTGGTCCTTAAGAACCACTGTCTTCTGTGCTGCCCATCTTGAGCACTTCAGCTGGAGGTATTTGGGTATCATCACAAACTGCTCTGCAGTCTTGGGGGTTTTCACTCAGCACAGGCAGGGCTTAGACATGTTCCTGCTATTCTGCATATAAGGAGGTGGAGGAAGGAAATCTGGAGAGGAAGCTGAACTTCCTGTGCCAGAGAATTTTACACTGGAGCCTTCCCTGAATTCAAGACAATGTAGCAGCAGCTTAAGACATTAATTACTAGAACAGCAGACATGCAGGATTTTAAGAAAGGCCCTTCTGCATCCACACGTGGAATTAGGAATTCATGTGTTTCTGTAAATTCATAAAGAACGTTCTAATTTTTGGACCTAGCCATTGCCTCTTCCATCCTCCACCCCATCTTCAGATTGATAAGAATCTCCCTCTTTTTTTTAGTTTCATTTCTCAGAATGTTGTTTCAGACTTGTGAAACATCCAATTTGGGCATCTGGATTAATCATGGGTAGATGGGGGTGTGCCTGCACAAACTGAGATACAAAAGAGACCGGCACCAAGTGGCTGTCTTGAAAGACTAGGTCTAAGCAGACAAACGGGAGGTGAGACACAAGAAGGGCTGTACATGTTAGAACAATCAACTGATTATACATGTGGACACCTACAGTTTTATTTTTATCATTCTAAATGGATGAAGAAGTCACCAAACTTATCCCACAGATGCTCAAGTTATCCTTATCCCAATTTTTTCCTGTTGTTTAATTGTGTTAATGTGTGTTACCCAGCATCTTGCACATTGATTAAAGCTTAGATATTCCAGGGTATAAATTTTCTACCTATAATAGTGGGATATGTTAGGAAATAAAGAGGAAGGAATCAATCAGAAGCTTTGATTTTTCTTTACTATTGTTACAGCGTAGCACTGAGCACTGGGTTTACAGTATCACTAGCTACAATTCACCTAAGAAAACAAAGGCAAATATTTTTTACCAATAACCCATCATTTTGAGTGAAACCTGTGGGAGCAAGGGCATGCTCTGATTAAATATGGGTTTGAAAGGTGTTTTTCTGGTTGGTGAGAGGGAGATAAACTAGAAAAAGGAAATACCTCTTCCTTTTCTGGTCTGGAAAAGCATTATTTCTTAGATTCTTTTTTTAATCCAGGCAATTTCCTGTACTTCTAAAGCAAGCTCTCCCATAGGAGGGGTATTTATATATTAGCATCTTCCACCCAAAAGCACCATGCAAAGCAGTAGGAAGATTGCATTTATTTCTCCTGCTTTCAAGCAGCTTATCTGTTTCTTACTAAACAGTTGTGTAGACACCTCTCCTCTCCCTCCTCTGCTCTTTGTCTGATTTCATCTTGCCAGTTTCTTGCTATTGGGACACAAATCAGCAGCACACTGAGCTGACCACTGTAATCACAAGCTTGTGCTCAGCTCTCCCTGTATGAGATGATGCAATGTCAGGCCAAGCACTGCGATGAAAAAGACTGCACAGGTAGCACCAAGAAAGCCTGCGGCCTGCCAGCACAGCACAGGCAGGCAGACTGATTAGGTGTCCAGCTCACGTGGTGTTTCCCATGGCCTGCTTTATGCAACTGCTCGTTCTAGGCCCACATTCAGTAGAAATATACTAAATATCACACTTGAATTCAGGTGAAATTCTTGAACGATTTAGACAAGTTGGACAAAAGATGAGATTAAGTCTTTTGATGTTTAAGGGTTTGAAGCATCTGACATGAGGAGAGGACAAGCAAGCTGGGATTCTTTGACCACAAGAAGAGATGGTTCAGGAGGGATCTTGTAAATGTGCTTATATACCTGATAGGAAAGCATAAGGAGGGCAGAGACAGGCTTTTCTCAATGGGCACCAAATGGCAGGGTGAGAAGCAGTAAGAACAACTTGAAATACAGGAATGTTTGAGTGGAGTTTAAAGAAATCACTTTAAGGGTGGTCAGACACTGGGAAAAGTTGCTCAGGGAAGCATTAACATCTCCATCTTTGAAAAATTCAAAGGACCCTGAGCAAGCAGCTGTAGTTGATCCCCTAGTGAGCAGGAGGGTTGGACTAGATGATGTCCAAAGGTTCCTTCCAACCTCTGGCATCCTGTAGTTGTTTGCCAATAGAAAATAGAGGCAAAGACACTGATAGTGGTGTGTGTATAGATGCCCAGGATATCTGTGGTAGAGCTGCAGTCTGTCACACTCCAGGATCTGTCTTTATTAAAGGATAGCCCTGCCCCACAGATAGCCCCACAGATATTTTTTTTTTGGAATATGACAGTGAAAATAAAAAGATACCCTTTTTTACTTCCCATATGACCCAAATCAGCTTAATTTCAGTGTTTTACAGCAGGCATGGGGGACCTGTTGTTAAAATAAAAAAGGTCTACTCAAGATCTGTGATTTTAAAGTAAGGAATAAAAGTGTTTAACGTTGTTTGTTTTTTTTCCCTCTAAATAATGTTCCCACAATATTTAATTTACCTGGTACGTTAATTGACTTCAGGCCCGTGTCTGAACCCCGGCGGGGTCAGTTCTGCTGCCGGGCGCCACCTGCTGGGAGCAGGGAGCTCAGTCGGGACACATAGGAACAAGTTCTACAGGCACAAGGTGTTCAGCTTGCTCACCTGAAGACTGTGAACCATAGAATAATTTAGCTTGGGAAAGACCCTTAAGAATATCGAGTCCGACCGTTAACCTAACACTGCCAAGTCCAACGCTGAACCATGTCCCCAAGCATGACATCTATGTGTCTTCTAACCACCTTCAGGGATGGTGATTCATTAAAATAATCACAATTACGTTGTCTTTAAAAAAGGCCTGGAGTGACCTTATGTGTGGTGCAGAACAGCTTTCTTCTACCTTCTTCCCAGAACACTGGTGTCTCTCTGACCATTGCCTTTTGACAAGAGATGTAAGTGCTGTGCAGGATTTAAAAAGTGTTGCAGTTCTTGGCGCATGGAGATGAACAAAGGTTCTTGCCTAGTCTGATCTGATGATTGTGGGGAGAGTGGAAAGCAGACTTCAGAGACTTCTGAACTAGACCAA
The DNA here is from genome assembly GCF_000747805.2 of Chaetura pelagica. Taxonomy (NCBI): domain Eukaryota; kingdom Metazoa; phylum Chordata; class Aves; order Apodiformes; family Apodidae; genus Chaetura; species Chaetura pelagica. Next base: position 4,259,933 of record NW_009954555.1, read on the forward strand.
AAGATTACAAAACAAAGGGTGAGTTTTAGCAGGAGAGAAATAAAAGTTATAAAAATTAAATGCTTGTACAAACTGACAAAGAAGTAGCATTCTTTTTCATGTTGACATCTAAGATAGTATCTCACAGGATATTTGATCCCCAACAAGTCAGCAGTCTTGCAATATAAGCTTTTGTCACAAGGCTTCTACCACCATCCCATCAGGTGTCTTGTGCTGATCCTGGGTCTGTCTTTTAAATTTTTCTCCCCTCTGCTTCTTCTTCCAGTTAGGGATGTTGTAATGATGACTGGATTAGGCACCTGAAGCCCAGGTGCAATTTTGAAATCTCACACTTGTTGTTTTGCCCAAGTTTCTCCTCTAGATTTCCCCCTCAAGAGGGGGAGGGAGCAAGGAGTTTTTTTCCTTGAGCTTCATGTCCCACACAAAGTTCATCATGCTCTGATAGTATAGCTGTATTTCATTATGGCAGCACAGCCCACGCTCAGTGTGTTCATCCTCAGAATTCTTTGCAAGATAAGATAGTGCTACAGTCCCTGTTTTACAGGCCAGGAACCGTGGCCAGCAGAGACTAAGTGACTTTCCCAGGGTCATATGGGAAGTCTGTGGCAGAACCAGTGACTGAGCTGGGTTTCCCAGGTCAATACTCTGACCTCAGGACTACACTTCCTTACTTGAGGGAAGGAAGTGGCTTGTGCCATAAACTGATAGCATGGAAAGAGAAAAAACAATGCACACAGAGCTCAACGTCACGCTCCTATTTTTTTGTTTCCTTTTTGAGCTACTTGGGAAGGAAAAAAAAAAGGGGAAAAAAAAAAGAGAAGAAATTAAGCACTTTAATGTAGATTCAGGCATTTCTACATTTGAAATAGAAATTTATTTTCTCCTTTCTTCAAGTGCCCAAAGTGAGCCTTGTTATTCTAATAAGATGTGAACCACCTTTGAAACGGTCCATTATTTCCTAAGGCACTCGTTCCACCACCCGCCCCCCCAGAAGGTAAAAAGAGCTCTGGTGGTTTATATTCTAAATTTTGACTGACCAGAACAAAACGTTTTCCCAGTGATGTGGTTTAGCACCTAAGCTTTTTTTGGTGTGCATTTAATTGAACCTTAGGAGGCAACATTTCTTAAAAAAAATTTATTGTCTTCTTAATTTTCATAGAGCACAATTCCCCTCTGATACTTCATTTTCATAGTCTGCTCTGAATATGATTCAAAGGTTTCTCTCACAGTTTGCATTTATGTTGTGGGTTAAAAAAAAAAAAAAGAACCTCTGCTATTTGCAGCAAAATTAGTAAATGTCTCCCTAAGCAAAAATAGTTTCAATAGGCAAAGAGTATTAGAATCAGAGCCAGGGGACAGATAAGAGCAAGAATCGGGAAAGTGATTTTGTAAGAGCTGTTTTATTCCGTAAATGAGCAGGTTCTGCAAATGTGTCTGAGCATCCCACTCATAGCACTAGCAACAGCAGTGATGCTTTTCCCTCAAAAACTGCATCCAGTACAGCTGAAATGCAGTTAGAAAATAAACAAACTCAACCTTCTTCTAAGCTATTTGGGGGCAGCAAGGCAGACAAAGGCAACTGCAAGGCAGAAAAAGAAATGTTTTTTTCTCTGACTCTTGCAGTATCCAGACCTATTGATGCTTCACCCTGGATTCTGCAGATTTACCACTTAATACTGTCCAAAGATTATAATGCATCGATTATAAAAGCCATTATAGATGTACCACTTACATTGTTAACGAGCTTGGCTATAAAGGGATTTGCAACCTGAATTTCATGACAGAGCTGAGGTATAATTTGCTCTGGGCTATAAAACATATGAATTATTGAGGCAATTTACTTCCAAGTCTACTTTTTTTTTTTTTTTTTTCTGAGCACAAGTGCTCACAGAGCATGCCTGTCTGTGTGAGAGGAGAGAGACAGGGCTGCAAGCTGTGGGCAGTCATGTAAGCACCACCTTCTCTAGAGGGACATCTCCCCACCAATGGCTCTTTCACATAGCCAGCTAAGAACAGCAGAAAATAACTGGCAAAACAATCATTTTGGACAGATGAGAGGAGAAAAAAATTGCATGTTGAGCAGTGCCAAATGATCACCAATTTCAAATCACAGATAAAAATGCACTTGGGGTAATTACAGAGAGAGACTTTTTCCTTAATAGATGTCACCAAGCTTATGTGGATATAACCAGTCTTGAGTGGATCCAAAACATTAGATAAAACAGGGAAGCTCATTTTTAACTTACTGTGAATTAGGGTTGGGAGCTCATAGTGTCCTCTTCTTAGTCACATTGCAAAAATGCATATGGAGGGGAAGCTGGCTACTGGGCCTGCTCTTATAGACATTAACAACAAGAAAGCCTGTCTCTCTCTGGCTTGTCTAATTAAACAGAAGAGACCCAGGTGATGAATGGACACTCTTTTCCATTCTGCTTCCTGCTATCTAGCATTATGTAAGGCACATGAGAGCAACATTTTCAAGCTGTGCTTGTGTAGATCAGGATTCAGGAGACCATCCTTTTAATTGCTTTTCTGACATCAGTTTGTTAAGGGGTCGTTTTCTCTCCCTGTGTTCCCACATGCAACAGTGATTCTAATTGATGAACTGGACTTTCTGCACAAATACAAACTGTTCTCAAGATGGGAAGAGAGCTCTTTGTTTGCTGCAGGAGTTTAAACATAACTTGTAAATCCCCTAGTCATGATTTTTCTGTCTGGAGGGATATAACCTCTGCAATGCTATCAAGCTGAAGAAGCCTGTTAAGTGGAAGTGTAAATAATGAGCAGTTGTGGGGGCAGTCTATCTCCTCAGAAACAGAAGGCTGGGGCAGTTTGATTATCAGCTTTCTGTGAGGGGTCAGATGATAATGAGAAAGGACTGAGACATCACTATTGAAAATATTGTGAGGAGCAGATCGAGCTACTTCTGATGTACAAATAAAATTCTGTGTCCTGCAGGTTGATTAGCTCAGTAGTTTATGTTAACAAATAATTTCTGTTTCAATTGATGGACCATGTTGTAGGCAAGAGCCTGGGCAAGACACAAAACTTTTACTTAGGTGTTAGAAAGAAAACACCAGATTATGCCCTTCATCCTAGGAAGTCAGAGAAGAAACTAAGTGCTTTATTCACTATGCTGTGTCAAACAACACTTGCTTCCTACATACCCATGGCAACTCACTCCTGCTCCCTTTCTATCTGCTCTGTACTTCTGTAAAGAAAAAGGCAAGTCCAGTTGTTTTCTTTTCATCTGGAAAATGATTGTGGAAGTGTGCAATTAAGGACACAAGTGACAGATTACTGCAGATTCTAGTCAGGCTAGGTCGGCAAGAGAGATACCCCAGAGCCAGGCAGGCTTTTCTCTGAACCCAGGTGGTAACCTTGCCAGATGTGAGTTGTAAGCCCTCCACAGGCACTGAGAGCCCCTCGTAACCGAATGGAAGCAGGTCTCCTTGCAGTTTTGTAGATGATCTGTCAGGTGCTGGTGGCAGCTCACAAGGCAGAAGCGTTGTGCAATCAAAAGCATGAAGGGAAGGGAAGTCAAACCGGTGTGATTATTCCCCGCCCTCAAGCAAGCTCGGTCCTAGCACTGCAGTGTCATCTCTGAAGAACGGAGCCAACCCGTGCCTTAGTTGCAGCAGCGGGAGCTTGTCTCCTAGAAAGCTGTTCCCTGCGGTGATAAACGCAATACACTGAAAAGGAAAGGACTGCCCTCTTGTGTCAGTCGCTGTTTTTTCATTTGCCTGGTTTTATATTCTCGTTTCTATTAGTGAGTGAGCACTCAGCCATTTCCCTCCGACAGAAATTCCTTTGGAAAGGTATGGGATTTGTTTCTGAGTACTATCCTGATGGAAAAGTTCAATAAATAAAAGTACATCTACTGTATTTGTGACTTGGAGAGACCCAGAACTGGGCATATATTGCTCTTCCAGCTAGAGACATCCGAATAGTTACACTAGTTTCCATCTTGACACAGAAAAAGAAGGCAAAGGACAGAATAAAACAGGAGAAGTATAATTAAAAATGACCAAGAAGAGACAGAAGAGAAGCAGATTTGTTAAACCAGTCTTTCCCTGCAACCCTCATGGTAAACTACAAGTTAAATATAGACCCAACACTTCTCTAGGGAGCTGGACTCAGGAACACCTCACACACCATGAATGTGCAGCAGAGATTCTAGTCTCAGTCTTATTGGCTGGCAGAGAGATCTTAATTTTTAAATCATTACTGCTCATTTCCAGGGTAGTTCTTGTAGTAAAGGTTGTCAGAGAATAGTCTTCTAGAAGCTGTGCAACATTTTGTGCCCACAGTTTATACTGTTTATTAATAACACACACCTCAATATTTGCAGAGGGTGGGCCTTTTTCACAGCTACCAAAGCCATTGCAGCAAAACTGAAGACCATTGGTCATATCTTTGTTAGTCAGCACTGACTGGCCCAGCACTCCACACGTTATGTTA
>NW_009954555.1:4264418-4269593 GCF_000747805.2 Chaetura pelagica
ATTCCTGCTCTTATCCCCTTGATAATCCCACAGCAAGAACCAGCCTGTAGATTGCTCATGTGCTTAAAGGTAGCCAAATTAGCACCTTGCTGAAGTGGATTCAAAGAAAATCACTACTCAGAATTGGACAAAATTAATACTATTTTTAATATGGGAGGGGTGGAAGTGGAGCTGTCATTATCAAAAAGGCCTCTCATAACCCACATTTTCGCCTGGGCCAAGACAGCTGTAATCAGCTATAAGGTTCCAGTTTTAAAATTCTGCATAGCAGTTACCCTTCCTATCAGTACTTCATGAAGTGTCATCCCTAAAGCGTAATTTCTTTGGACTATTGCCCAGCCTGTACTATGGTATTTTGTATTTATAACCTCTAGAGGCACAGCTAGAGCATGCTTTGTTTCATCCTGCACATTACTGAGCTTATCCAAGTACTAAACTGGCAAATGCTGCCAGGAACCTTTGATTTTTTGGTTTTCTGCACTGACTGAGTCCCTGACACCTGAGTAGATAACAAAGTATAAAGGCATCTTTGAAATATTTTATCAATATTTGAAACACATTAGTAATACTTAAACATGTGTGCAAGTGTCTCTTTGAGTCTAATTTGTACTGTAACTGGTAAAAATAAGTAGTGAGAGGATCCCACCCAAAAGACAGCTCATGTTGAAAATGGAAGTTTTAAATATAAAAAAAAAAAGTTCAAAGCCAATCCCTTCAGGTCACATCATCATCACCACCACCAAAACAGTGTTTTATCTGTCTCATTCCTTGTCTCTAGTTGTGAAACAGGACATATTGCATTCCCTCCACACACTTTCCTATTCTTGCTTGCTGTTTTCCTTCAGTTTCAGTGTCATTAAGCAGCAATTTGCACTCCAGCAATTTGTTGGGCAGTTAATGTTCTTAAAAGAAGAGAAACTAGAGAGGCTGTTCAGTGTGCCTTGCTAGGACTCCCCTTTCAACTCCAGTCTGGGAAGGTTCTGTTCCTGAACAACAACTTGCTGTTTGTACTGTTCTGACTCTTTGTGTGCGTTCCCAAGATAGCAAAATTCCCCTGATCTTTGTTATTGCCATGTGCTGGACACAAGGAATATTCTTTTTTTTTTTTTTTTAATCCCAAGATGAACAAGCATTTCTCTCCCACTGCTACAAGCCCTTTATACTTCCTTTCATATTCTTGAAGAAGCTTTACGAGGAGACTACAGCAGTCACAGAAAACATTGCTTCTAAACTGACAGATCATTACAAGGGTGTGAGAGGAAACATCTTTCCATCAAAACCTGCCTATAAAATCAAACTCCTCATGTCTTCTTTAACTCATACAGTCCTTCCCTTCTGTTACTCCCCATCTGAAAGGAGTCAGAGCTGTGGCTGTTCATGTGTTGCACCTTGTGGATTTTCTGAGTTTGCCTGTGTGGCTGGATCTCTGTTGATTGAATTCTGGATGGGACTCAGCCCACCTGGTGTCACCTGCCCAGGGATGTCACTGAGTTTCTGGCTTATCCGTGCTACTTCCATGTGTGATTTGCCCATTTGGACAGCTTCATCATAGGAAGGTGGCAAGTCCATTGCATAGAGACTGTAAGCTGGAAGGGACACAGTGTTCTTATCCATATCCACAAATATTGAAGGAATAATGACACTTAGAGGGTACTGCAAAGAGCTGTATGCTGTGAAGAAAAGAATTAAAGAAAAAATTAAACGCCTGCATGGAATGCTGGTATATAAAGGGCTAATCCTGCTTTTCCCCAAGAAATTATGGACTCATTTTTGTGGTGTTAGAATACATGCACTATATACTAAAAGCATTCAGCACAGGATTACCTGGGATGGATTCAACACATTCTCCAAAAGAAAACAGTCATAAGACAAAATGTCTCTGCATATCATCAGCCAGTATTTAGTGTGAAATACCTGACATATTACATGTAGGTTGTAACAGAGGTAGTTTTAGTCAGGTTTGTACATAAACAGCTGTGAACGATTCCTCACGAGAGGTAATTCTGGAGTAGTTGAAGAGCAAGATGGGCAGAAAAGATGAGGGAATGGTGATAAGAACAGATGTGGGAGATGGCACATAAGAGGTTAACTCAGCACAGGCTTTATTTTAACCTTTAGAGCATTAAATCCTACTTCTCTGCTGCATTCCCTCACTGTATAGCCAAATAGCACTACTGGACAGTTGACTTCAGGGGATACTTACAGGTGACTGTGCTGTGGGCAGTGCTGTCACTGTCTATGGTCATGTCATGGGGGTGCCTGGAGAAGGTCTCCACTGGAGGCCTCTTCTTCCGGCAGAGCTTGATGCAGCTTGCTGCAATCCCACAGAGCAGGAGCAGGAACACAATCAGCAAGATTAACCTTACAGGAGGAGGGAGAATAGCATCATTTCATTCCTTACTGAACATAATTTCACTCTAAATGGGTGAAAGACAGGCCAGACCTCCTAGGCTTAATCACAAGTTGAAGTTATTAGCGACCATTGGTACAATCCCCTCTGGCTCACAGGTGCCATAATGTTAATGATCTTGGGTTGTATTCTCAGATTTTATGCAGTGTGAATAGCTCCACTTGCAACAGTAAGAGGAGGTATGTGTTTGGAGGGAAGTACAAGTACAACTTTCCCAAGTCTAGGACCTATATTTAGAAATGAGCACAGAAATTATATTTTGCAGTATGTCTTGAAAACACAATTCTATCTATAGCTATTTTTTAATGAAGTTTATTGTCTAAGAATTTGCAGTGTACCTAGATCAATGTGCTATTGTTTCAGGTTATCCTCTCAGTTGAAATTCTGCTTTCCTTAGTTTCTACTCCCCCTCAGTTTCTTAAATGATTTCACCTTCTCATGAGCTCCTCAAGAGCAATAAGGCACATCATGAGAATATGAGGCAATAAGAAATGTTTGAAAGTCCTGTAAACAAGTAGGTCCAAGGACAAGGTTGAAGTATATTCATAGTGGCTTGACATAAATTACTGCTTGACAGATCATGCTCCTGGATTTCTAGTTAGGATTATATTCCACCCCAAATATGTATAGAAATTGCCTCAGTAGCTTTCTGTTCTTTTCTTTCAAACCAAAGGTAGCCCTTGCCCAAAATAATTATGATTCCAAAATTAATACTTCTCTAATAACTGTTTTATTTAGTTATTAACAAGAGTATATTTCTGTTAGTATGAGAGTCACACACACAAAACTATACTCAGCATAAAGGCTGGATTTGAGGTCCTCAAACTTCCAAAATTTCATGCATTTTCTTGCAAATTCTTATTTTAGAAAAATGCTTTAAGGCAACTTATAAGAAGAATGAACTGCCTTGCTGGAACTTTGCAATGAAACATTCCTGCAGTGTGGGGAGTATTACCTCATCACCTAGCTCATCAGTGTTTCCTGACACTCCATGCACTGGTGTGTTCTGTGAAATCATCCTGCCTTCGTTTGCTGCTGCCCTCTGATGAAGCAGTATGAATCTCAGCACTAGCTCATTAGCTTTCATGATTTTAAAGCTGCCTAATTACAGAAGCCTTCTTAAAATATTTTTTGTAACTATTTTTAGACAGTTCTATGTATCAATTCTAAGAAAGAAAAGAATATCAACCAAAATTACTCTAGAATGAATGACAGCTAAAAGCAGCTGATTCAGAATCTTGGTGCCACCATCAGAGTTAATCGATTGGCAGAATCAAGCCTATAAAAATGTTGTTGGGGTACCTATAGTGCATGTGTTAGGCAAGAGACAAATCCCCTGGTGACAAGAGCTTACCTTTTCACTTATCGCTATTTTCAGCCTTTCAGTCATTCAGCCAGCCAGTACACAGGGTTGTAATCAGCTACAGCTCAGGATGAAAAGCCAGACCTATAAGCCAGTAAACCCTTGTCCTGTGTCAGGACTGAGGACTGTGCTTTGGGCAGGGGGTCCACGTGGGGTTGCTGAGCACAGTGTCTATTTAGGAAACACAAACAAGCTCTGCAGCTGAACTGCAGTGCTCTCAGAAAGGAAAGATGACAGATCCCTAGACGAATGCTGTGCCCTGCCTGACACCTTATCTCCCCTCTGCTCTCATCTGTAATGTATTCCTCTGGTGGCTTTCATAGAGCTGAGGAGAAACCCTTTCTTCTGTCCTGAGAGAAGAGTGTTTACATTACCTTCCTACAGTTACTGTTCATAATAACTTTCAAATTATTCTGGGTTAGTAAGATTAATAATCAACTTACCAGACATACCACAGACTTGTCCAATTAGACATGTTCTGAGGGCATCTGTGAAGGAAGGTAGATGTTTCCCTGATTTTAGTATCTACAGGCAAACAGTGAATGTATGACAGGGAATTAGTTTCATGCAATTTCTGAGGTGGAAAAGGGAAAGCAATTAATGAGAGAATGGAGCAAAAACCCTTTAGATTTAGTTTCAGAGGACTGTTCTTCTAGTTGTAAAATTACTACAGCTGAAAATATGCAAATAATTCCACGGTAATCAAGGTTTTTACAAAGGGGTACTTCACTGCTGCTTGGGAGGGAGACCTACACACCCAGGATTCTCAGGAAAGGAATCAAGGACATATTTAAAGTTAACCGAGATGAGATGCCACTAGGTACCATGTACCTGTCTGAAATGCCAGCCTAAGACAACTGCCTGCTTCCCCCAGTTATTTTCAAATCCCTTTTAATAGGAGGGGAATTTGTAGGGAATTGCATGCAATGGATTTCAATGCTTTTGGCCACAGACAGAGGCTTTTGGCCACTGACTTCTCAGAAGGTGACACTTCAGTGTCGTTTTGAACGAGAGGATCATTCACCTTCGTCTACAGAGCAAGGCAGCCAAGTCAAATTTGTAAGCTGGTAGTGATCTCAGTGACAACAAAAGCAGCAGTAACGGATGGCGGCCACAGAGTCAGCGCTCTGCTCTGGGAATGTCGCTCGGCCACGGCGGGAGCAGGTTTGGAAACGGACATTTGAAAATTTGTGACTACTCACTGATCAGAGCTCTTGCAGTTATTCTCAGAAGAGCAGAGCGATGCCTAGGAAAGGGGGAAAACAGGAAACAGGCGGGTGGGCAGAAGAGCAGCACCCCGTTTGCTGCACCCTCCGCCGGTCCCGCGGTCCAGCCGGAGCTTCCTCAAGGACGAGCGGCCGGAGCGGCGGGGGGGGGCCCCCGAGCCGGGGGGGGCCGGGGG
>NW_009954555.1:4270196-4305359 GCF_000747805.2 Chaetura pelagica
GGACGAGGGGCCGGGGCGGCGGGACGGGCCACCCGAGCCGGGGGAGCCTGGGGCCGCCTCCAACGGGGCAGCTCAATAAATAACCCCCGGTTATCACGCGGGTGCCGTGACCGAGCGGAGCCATCGCCCAGCGCGTCCCGGCGGGGGCGAACTCCGGGCAGGGCCCCCCCGGCCCCATCGGGCAGAGAAGCCGCCCACAGAGGGGCCAGGCGGAACAGCCCCTCACGGAAACCGCAGTGCCCCGCGCCCCAGCCGCTGGCAGGGGCCAGGAGCCAGCCCGGGGGTGATGGGGAGTCAGCGTGGAGAGAATCCCGCTCTCCGAGTCGCCTGGAGCGGTTTGTCGCTGCTGCTCTTAAGAGAAGATAGTCTGCCAGGCGTGCTGGGAGTGGAACACGCACCCTGTGCCGCTGCAGTGTCAGAGGATTTTGAAGGAGAAATGAAACTAGGCATGAAAAAGAAAGAAGCAAAGGTTTGGAAAATATCATTCCCCTTTAAACTGTAGCCTTGTTAAAACACTTGGAACATGAATGCAAAGGTATTGACTGCCCTCTGAAGAAATGTTTGGTCCAAAATAATTTGACTATGCCCAATATTTCAAATGTAGAAACTCAATTAAAATATCTGCATCTAGCTTTAAGTTTATCTTGCACATCATTATCCTAAACCCCTGGTGTTGATGCCCTACAGCAGAAACTTCATGGAAGAATGTTTCATTGCTGTGACTCTACTGATGGTTATAGCAATGTGGGCCATCTCTAAGTGACAGCTTTCCTGCAATTCTCTTCAGGGTGAAGTCTATCAAGAAGCTATTTTAAGAGGACTATATGTAGCCCATCATGTTAAAAAGCTCCCCAAACCCATTTAGCAGTTAGGGCTTGCTACAAACTGCCACCAAGGGAAGAACAAAACACGTGCCAAAGGTTAACCATATCCACCATATGAAGGATCAAGGATTATTTCTGCTTCCAAGAAGAAGGTAACTGAAAGGTCAGACACTTTTGAAGCTCTAATACAGCAGAGATCAGTTTCACAGAGGGAAAAAAAAAAAAAAAAAGTCAATTTAAGAGTTGATCAGAATCAAGGTGATGATGATACATGACTGGGTGAGCAACAAAAAGAAAGACATCAGGAACTGTAAAGTGGGGAAGCTAATTAATGGATTATAAAGGCTTCAACTGGAGAAGAAAGGGGAAGATAAACTGAAAGAATGGTATTTTGACATATCTTTTGATGTCCCTGATATCCTCAGAGGTGTGTATGCGGATGCTATATAAGAACTCATCCAGTAATAAGAATGGGACAAAATACAAAGTGTTCTTTGGTTAGGTTTTTTGTTTGTTTTTGGTTTGTTTTTTTTGAGATTTTAATGCAACAGGAGAAGAGTGTATTTGGACTTGGGTTGCCAGAGACGTCTTCTATTAGGCAGAAGGGATAAGCTCCAGGTTATGCTCCTGGTGCATGATTGCACCAGGGACAAACACACTATTGGGAGCAACAATAGACATAATAGCTCAGAAGTCCTGGGACTGACCATTCTCCAAACAATGTTTGCTACTTTTTTACCACAATGCTCCAAAAGTGTTTGAAGGCTCAGTGAGGACATTGGGCACAGTGACTAAAGTATTGTCCTACAGGACTGCTCAGGGTCATGGGACCATTGCTCATTTAGGAGAAACTGCATTTGTCAGAGTGAAGCAATCCCTGAAGTCACTGGATAAGCAGAACATGTATTTAAGATGTATGTGACATTAGTACTTATTCTCTCACTTCGTTTCTGACATAGAAATTAATAGATACAGCTTTTATGGATTATAAAGATCATACACGGATGTGAGTTGCTTTCTTAATATGCCAGAACTGCATCAGAGTCAAGAAGCATTTAAGAAACAAATCTGAAAGTACAAGAGTTACTGTGCAGTGACCCAAGAGTGATCACAGCTGCAAAACCATCTGAAAGGATAGTGTTCAGGAGTACAGTTATAGGAGCAGAAAACTTAAGCTTCTGGGAAACTTAGATCCATGTCTGAGGTTACATTTTCTGCATTATCCTCACAGTAAGGGCTCCATCCCTATTGAAGTCCTATAAAATGGAAACAGAAACATCAGATTACGTGGTTTAGAACCTGCTGGCAATTTTAACACTGAATGTGCTCTGATTGTTGATAACCTGCTTTGGAAGCACAGTATTGAACCAGACTTTTTTCTCCCTCAAGAGATTAACTCACATGAAGGCTGGAGCTGCTGTGATGAGCTTCTGGTAGTTGTGAATTTGGCACTAAGCCATGCAAGCAAAATGCAGGAGCACTCTCAGCTATGTCCTCAAGGGATCACCTACAAACCCAGCTCAGTTCAGCTAGCTGTGTCTCTAAATCAGCAGGAGAATTGTTCCCAGCAGTCACTCATCTCAGTCCAATTTCTCTTTCCTGTGTTGGAGCAAGATCAAGAAGTGAATTTCATATAAATTACACATAAGAATTGTTTAGGTAGGAACATATATATAGAACTCCTAAATTTTCAATACCCTGACAGTGCACATCTGAGATCATTGCAAACTTGCAGTGAGAGTTCTGAAGAGGCCCAGTACCAATTTAAAATATAGCAAAAGTAATGTTACTAAGATAAATAAAGTTATTTTCATTATTTCTCTTCTAGAAGTCAGATCTATTATTGAATTCTTGGCTTGCTTGTGCAATAACCACACACACAAGCAGGATGTTTTAGGCAAGTAAGAGTCCCAGTGATGAAACAGCAAGCAGCTGTCACAGGGTTTAGGCATTGACTTCTCCAGCAGAGCCAAGGAAACAAGCTCTGTCTGAGGGCTGTAAGGGAAACCTACTGCTTCACTCTTCTCTAGATTGCAATACTTCATTTAAGGGCTAAACCAAGCCCAAAAACTGCAGCAAATGTGTCAGAGGATTAGTTGTTTCTTTCTGTAAAGGATCCCACTGTTTTCTATCCCTTGGTAGTTCTCACTTGAATGATAGTAGAACATGCAAGGGCAACATTTTGCAGGAAAAAAGTGACTATGCTTTTACTTTGAAAGTTTTAGTTGTGTTGCAGATGAAGAATTTTGCAGGAAAAAAGTGACTATGCTTTGAAAGTTTTAGTTGTGTTGCAGATGAAGCAGGATAGACCATTTAGTTTCACATTGAGTTTGCTTTCCCACATCAGATTATTTGGGTTGTCCTTTCACATCATCTTGTCTTGTTGCTCAAGTGTTGCTTCATGTTGCTTCAGCTGGGCACATGGAACTGTGTGTGCCAGAAGAGCAAAACCAATCCAAGCAGAAAGCAAAACCCAACCCTTCAAGAATCAGCCATTATGCCCCCCAGAAATCAAATAGTACTACTTTTGAGGCCTGGGATAGAATAACAGGCTTTTCTCTCATGCAACAGAATAAAAAATGTTCAGATTTCCTTAAGTGCTTCACAGAATGTCAGCTGGTGTGTTGCAGAGTTTTCTTTATTTTCAGTACTCCAGAAATAGCAACCTGTTCTTATTATCACGGTTCAACACTCCCCCTGGAGAGAAGGAAAACACATTTAGCTTAAAGCACATAAGCTTTGACCAGTGAAGCCCAGACCCTTATGCTCACTTCAAGTCTGTGAAATTATTAATGATTTTTGAAGATAAAGTCCAAAGGATTCAGTTAAAAATGGGTTACACCTTTTGCTTACCTTTAGCCAGTCAGTGGCAGCTCTTTGTAACCAGCTTTACTTTCCAAATGCACTAATTTAACACTGTTCAGCTGACTCTCCAACTTCTATGACTGACTGGGCACATTCAGAGCTCCCCAAAGCTGTTCTGAGTGTCCATGCAAACACTATTGGTTGGACCTGCTAGTCCTTGCACATACACCTTCTTTCTGCTTACTAAGCTGCTCTTTCTTGCAAGCAACCTCCATATTTTTTTCAACACCATCACAGTCTTTACCTGTATGCTTTAAATTTGTTACTTTTTTTAATCCTTTGGATGATTTTTCACAGTACCTGACCTTATGAAGTAGAAGATTCCTAAGACAGAGGTGTGGTTTCCTGGTGGGTGATTTTACACTTATTTTCAGCACATAATATTTTTATGAGAGTCTGGAGACTAACTTAGTCTCAGTCATTACCTTTCAGTTTCCAGGAGTGAAATCCAAAGGATCCTCAAATAATGGATGCCCCCAAATTAACTGCCTGAAATAAACCTTCCTCTACAACATGCTGTGCCCTTCCTTGCTTTTCCTTGTCATTAGGTGAGCTCTCAACTCTGCAGTAACATTTGCAGCAATTCCATTTTATGTTGCAGTATTTAATCTCCCTCTCAGGGCTGCAAGGACTGTGAGAGAATCCACACACAAATGTCATTGTCCTCTTCTTCAACCCTAGTGCCCAGCTGTGTCCCCAGCACTGCCCAGTGCTCTGGGGAAGGCAGAGCTGTCTCTGGCCAGCACTGCCACCCCCTCCCAGCTCCTTCCTGTTTATTGCCCCAGCATCTGTCATGCTTTAGACTGGAGAGTTAAGTGACTTCGCAGCCACTTGATCCATTATTAAATGAGAACAGATCTGAATGGATCAAACATACTGTCTTTGGGAAAACAAGAAGCCTCTCATTATCAGTTATCCAAGCTTCCTCCATAAAACGGGAAACTAGTTGAAATATTTCTTGTGACAACTGCTTTTTCCTGCAGTCCAGCTAGCTTGACACATTTCAGCTTTGGGATGTTTTCAAATATCTGTTTCTATTTTTCTTACTGCATAATCTAAGTAAGCAATTTCAACAGCTACACAGGGGCCAATGGTGCCTCTGTTTCCCTTCCCTGAAGTAGCTTCTGCTTCCTGGCAGAAGTTACACCTGCAGGCCACTCCAACTTCCCCAGCAAGAGGCAGAAATCTACTCTTAGTCAGATTTCAGGCAAAAGCAAGTGTACATATATAAAGTTCCTGGACAGCCCTGATCTAGGGCAAGTGTCTGACCATATCCTGCAATTCAGTGAACAGCGTGGTCACTACTTGCTCCTTGACCACATATCATCAAGATTTCATAGTGTATGGTAAAAATGACTGCACAAACAATTTGAAGGAGACTTGAATGAGAAGCTTTATTTTGGCCTTAACAGGGAACACCTCAAGGCTTTTTCAAACCCTTAAAGTGCATCTGAAATTGGAAAAGAATACATTGTTTGAAACTCACCCATGTAGATGTAAAAAAGATATTCCTCCTGAGAGAATGGACACCTTTGGAAGACACGGTGGTAAACAGCAGATGTATCTACTTGGCCCCTCATGAATTCTTTCTTCTAGCACAAGATTATTATTAGAGAGTCAGCTTGAAAAAGAAACTAGTGGAACCAGAGTCTACATAGAATGTTGTGGGGAAAAAAAGCAGAAATAGTACATGTCCCCTTCCTCCCCACTTCCCTCCTCCCCTCACGTATTTGCAATGATCTCAAAATCTTCCCATGTTTTAACTGAGATCCAGTGGATTTCCCAGCAATATTGGCCTCCATCTTCCTTTCCTTTGCTTGTTTCCCTCACTTAGTGGGAGCACATGCAGACGCGACTTTTGCCATGAAGAGGACTTGGTAACATTCCTTAATGTCACTTTTCAAGGTCAGGAGGGCTGTCACAAGCAGAGGGTCACCAGCCTACAAAAAAATCCACATATCAAACCAAACTTTTTTTTTTTTTTTTGTACACTAGAACAGATTAGTTAATCGAGTTGTAAACTATGTGTTTTACAGCTCAGTTGCAAAATGTACCAGTTATAGCTATAGATTACCTCTCCCTGCTGTGTTGGCTCTTACATTTCCATACAATCTCACATTGCAGGAAGTAAAGTAACCATGACTGAGTGTTCTGCCTCCAGAGTGGCACAGATATTGTCACCACGTTACAGCCATGACAACTGGGCACAGCAGCAACACATGATGCTGGAAATGCATCCTGTTAGCCATGAGTTAGTGTTAAATCTTGTGTAACAACCAGGGGTTACCAAGAGGCACAATGTCAACCCGATTCATCATTCCAGGAATTCTGCTGACTTCTCTCTGCACATGATAGCAGCAATCTTTTAATTTTGGAACAAGCTACCCATTCTGCCATCCCACACTCAGCTCACAACAAAAAGCCAGGGAGTAAAGTCTTTCAGTCTCCAAGGATGCCCAGGAAGATGAATCAGGAAGGGCAATCACAGCCCTGTAGGGATGTTGAACCTCATACCTAGACTCTGCAATACAAAAGGGCAGAAGTACCCAGGCAAACAGGGTTCACAAGGTAGTTCATGCAGTGGAAAATCAAAAAGGCCCCACTGACTTCCAGGAATATACCAAAGGAAAGGCAGCCCACAGCCAAAAGAAAAGCGAACTCTGGAGCAGAATGATCCATGTGAACGTAGTTCTGTGTCAGCAGGACTGCAGGTTTTCTTGCTCAGGGGGATTAAAAAGCTCACTTCAGTGTGATCAGAGCTGTGGCTGCTAGTTAACAGCAGCATTTTGGTGCTCTATAATGTAGTGACCTGTAGGAAGTCAGAAACTCTAAGTTCTGTAAGATGCAAGTGACTAACAATTGGTCTTTTCATCACACAGAGGAAGTCCCTGGTGAGGTAACAAGCCTCCAAATCACACATTATTCTGGCTTTTATTCTCCTATCAGTGTTTATACCAGCCTAGACTCCCTTTGGTAACAACACATGTTCTGTCATCTGAATTGTCAAAGCAGCCTGTACTGCTGACATCTTCAAGATCTGCTTTTGTGCTGCTCCTGAAGTCGGGGGAAGCAGCCGCGCTGTCACTTACGGCAGAGTCAGCAGGTGGCACCCAAGAAACATCGAGGATCTTGACTTGACCAGGCTCAACCGTTCCCTTCGCGGGTTCCACAGAAAATCCCTTTTGATTCAGGAGGGCCAGGCCGTCAAAACTGAACTCCGTGCTCTGGGAGAGACACACAGAGCACACCCTCAGCACAGACGGGGCTGCTCCTTCAGACACAACCACTGCTTCTTAAAGGCTGCACCACCCAGATGCTGTGAGCCTTTAGTTTTTAACTTAGAGACTGAATTTTTGATAGAAAGAACTACTAGGCATATGTACACTGTTACTATTTCTTACAGTGTCTGACATAAACTTGCATTTTTTATTTTCTTCACCTTCTTAGATGCAAACTGAGTTGTCTGTATAGCTCCAACTTTCAGTTCTGTCACTGCTGGCACTGGGGAATCCTCTCTGTCCATGTACTCCAGAACCAGGAGAATGGACTTTGCTGGTGGTTCTTGTAGCTCTAAACAAATATGGATCAAGGAAGCTTTGAGACAGTCAAATCAGCAATTACAAGGTTAGAACATCCATAAATTACACCAGAGTGGTTCAAAACAAAGTGATGTTGTGGCACATTCACGAGCTGGCATAGTTAAGGAGATCCTTCTTACAGAGATAGTGAAAAATGAAGCAAAAGTAAGCTTTGCATAATTTGCAATTGCAAACTGTTATTGTTCATTATCTATCAAATTTCATGCCTGTTCTCTGGCCCTCCAGCACATGCACTATGTGTACTATATTCCTACTTGTGTACGATATGTTCTTGGACTTATTTATAGCTCAGGAGATAGGAGTTGCTTATATACTGTCTCTGAACACAGATCCTGTCCAAAGAAATTAAGGAAGGATAAATTGAAACCCCTGATAATGTGACTGTTTCATAACATTACAATTGGGAGAGTCCAGGATATGTTATTATGTAAGTCAGAGAAGTGGCAGAAAACAAATACATCTTAATATTTTCTAGTACTATTAAATTATACTTGTTTTTTGCAAGGTAAGTTGCAAGCATAGAAGATCATCATTAAGATATAACTGCATTAAAATTAAGAGAAAATCTTTCCTTAAAAAAAAGTTTCCTGTATTTTCTTTGTGTTACGAATACAGGCTAAACCATAATGCTTTTGTGTTCTGATTCTGGAAAAGCTGTCTTTCATTTACTTTTTCCTAAAGGATGAGAAACACGCCTGTGTCTGTTTGTGCCACAGCTGAAGTGGCAGCACATCACCTTCTTTCTCTGCTCCCTGCAATGGCACAGGGGATATTACAGCCAGGGACTCGATGGGCACATCCAGTGGAATTCCCCCTTCCACAAACATTGGGTGATCTCTTGCTGCTCCCTTTAGCTGGATCACATGGGCTAGTTCCTATGTAAGACAAAAATGCTTCAGATGCAGGTTCCAGCACTGATGTAGCTCGTATGCTGACACAACAGCAGCAGGCACATAGAAATTCTTACATCATCTGCCTATTTAAATGCCAAGAGTCCTGTACTCTGATGTAAGGATCCTGCATCCTCCCCTGGCCTTGTTCACTCAGGCACTTTGTTTCAAACAACCTTTCCTTCCTGGGCAATGTGCCTCAGGAGGGGACTGGACACACTCTTTAGAAAGTGACTGGAAGAGGCAAAACTTCTCTGCCACCAAACGTGGCTAAAGATTGTGAACTAGGACCAATCTCCTTTCCTCTTCATCTTATCCCACTGGCATTTTAACCACAATTCCAGAGCTAATAGGGAGATGCAAAACTTGCAAGGAGTGAACCGAACTATTCCCTTGCTCCTCGCCGTTTCTGCTGTTTGCAGTGCCTGCTGGTGGTCATTAGTTGGCACTCTTCATTAACTTTTGGTCAGCCTCCTTTGGCAGGCAGGCTCTTTTGGCAGGCCGGGCTGCCAGCCTGTATATCCTGACTTGGGCTCCATCTGAGCTCAACTGCTGCTCTGCAGATGGAAACCTCCTTCTTCATGCTGAGTGCCTGCAGAAGCACCTTCCTGGGACGCGGTGCCCCTGGCAGTTGCTCCGTGCAGGTGCAGCTCCACTCTCTGCTTGCAGAGAACCCACCTGGAGCTGTGCTTGGCAGCAACCACCTCTCACCACCTCATCACACAGGGCAGGCAGCTGGGCAGATAGGGCTGAATCCCAACTCACTGTTGTTAGGAATTAATAACTGAATATTTAAAACCTGAAAAAAGCCCCAAACCTGCCATCTCCTGCCTACATCAGTTAATCTAACAGAGATAATGTTTCTGCCTACAAATGCTGTCCACTAGATACAACTATTTGAAACTCCTACTAAGACCCATGCTGATAAAAATCACAGTAGGTCATACTTGGACTTGATTTCATAATCAAGGTATCTTGATTGTCTTACCTTGCCAAAAAGCACCATCTTGAGATGGTCAGAATAGTAGAGACTTTCATGATCAGGACTGAAAGTAACAGTAAAATCCTCACTCTTCCCAGCAAAAATTTCTCCTTCTGTTGGAAAGACACTGAACACACTTAAGCCGCTATAGTTCTGTGTTCCTGGTAAAAAAAATGAGGATATAAATAAGAAAGAAGGGCAGCTTTGTTTTACTACTTCATATATTTTAAACCAATTTAATTTCTGTTGGAACAGCAAGTAAGACCTGATACATGGTTTTGGAGCAAAACTGGGTGTTAGAAATAACAGATAAATCCATCTACCAGTTTGTGTTCACCTCTAGAGCATCACCAAACCCTTCCTATACTCTAAAGTGTTTTTACAGAGATGAACACCCCTACAGGTAATCTTTAATAGACAATTACTGTGTTAGATTCAAACACTAATATCTCCTGACCTGTGGATATTTGCTTGGGCTGCATAAATTTACAGCCACCCATACTGAAAGAATTAGTGCAGCTCCTGCTGAGGAAACAAAATCATGTCTTGAAATTCAGTGATGTGCTGCCCCAAGTTATGACAGTTGTGTAGATCTAACAGGACAAAGTAATGCTACTTTATACTTCATGAGTCTTGAACAAAAAGAAAGAGAAAAGAAAAAAAAAAAGTTTACCAACAAGCTCAGTTCTTTGCAAAGAGGACATGATAAAGGATGGAATTTTCTGCTGATCTTTGTGCCTTGTTGGTGAAAGTGAATCCAGTTGGATGGAGTATCGCAGGGTCAGGGTGGAAGTGTTCTCTACCTGGTGACATTAATCCACAAAACAGCATTTTCATTAAGAAAATTTATTCTTGAGCCTGTAGGATCCATATTTTGTGAACTGGCTGAATTTATTTTGCTGCTTCAAGTGTGGTAGGAGTAACGGACAGAATAAAGAGCAAGGACAAATATTTCTAACACTGGTAAAAGCAAAGCTATTTCTGACTTCCCATCCCTCTGCATCCTGGCTGGGTCTATGGAAAAGATCACACAGGCCCTGGCTCTCTCTCTGTTACAGAATGTACTGGATCTCTGAGTTTTTGCACAGGCTGCAGGCAGGACAGAAGCAGCAAACAAGATCCTCCCTGCACAGCTTTGTTACCCTTGGCCTGAAACTGTCTCAGCATCAAATCCCACTGTGCCAGACATGCTTTTAAAGCTCTCTTCTCTTCACTACAGTTTGCCACTCAGCCTTATGCTCTGCCAGACTAGAACTGCAGAACTCCTCCTCACAAAAATTGCTGATGTGCTTTCTGGATCAGCACAGAGAATTTTACCTTGAATGTGGACGTCACTTTGTCTCTGGCTATGACATATCCCATATCCAGTACTTCTCCCACAGAGCAAACAATGGATGGTATCACCCCTTGACCCGTGAGACTGAGGGTTAGGTTGGACTTTGCTGTCTGGATGTCCAGCATTTCAAAGCACTGCCAAGAGGATGTCTGTGTTAGACCATTTGCTGCAGGAAATCATCCCCCCCCATCTACAGCTGCTTCCCCTTCCACAAATGGGCCATTACTACTGAACTTCTGGATTTAGTGCATAGACCAAGATCCAAATGTTGGGAGGGGCTATTGCACAGCCAAAGTTTTTATTATCATACAGCCTCACTCCAGTCAGTAATATGTGTGCATTACACAGCCCATGACATCTTGCCATCTCTCCTCTTTTCCCCAGTAACTACTGCATCTCTTACTCACCCATTTATTCCCATTTGGACAAAAAGAGATGATGAGGGTTTTCTCTTCACCTGGCTCAAGATTTCTAACTGCTCTGACCAACAGAAAGGGACCATTGGGATTCAGAACTGAAAATCTGAGCTAAAATAGTGTGACTCAAGGAAAAAAGTTTGTGAACAAGGATTGGGGGAAAAATACAAGAAAATATTCCAAGTATTATTCAGACCAAAGATGTATGAACAAACCATCTAAAGCTTTTTCAGAAAACAGCAACTAAGATAAAAGAAGAACTTATCCAATTATTTCTTTTTCCACGGAATTCAAATAGCTGCAGGCTCCTTTTCCAGTTCATAAGTCTCTCTGTAGCTCCAGTAGCAGCAGTATCCAGTATCCAGTTCCTGCAGTTAAAGACTCCCAAGAGAAGCTGACTGGCAGATAACCTTACCGATTCCAAACAAGGATACATCCACCTTCTCTGGGGAGATGTTTTGTACTGTAATTTCCTTCATCATTCTATGGCCTGGCAGGAATGAAAACATTTCAGAAAGTGAGGATGCTCATTCATGCAGTACCATTCCTCCATTTTAGGCATGCTTCTACGTGGGCCAAACATTCAGTCCATTTCTGGGGCTAAAACATTAGTCAAAATTCACTAAAATACTTTCAGATTTGGACAGTCACTGGTAGAGCTGATTCCATGTTTCTGGATCAAGTTTGCTTTTTACATGACTCAGCTGTCCAAGACAGGCTCCTGCTTTTCCACCTAACTACCTATTACAAGGCTCATTTCTATATTGGCTTTTGGAAATCAACTAAAATAACAGAAAATGCAAAATTGTGCTCAGAAGAACTGAACATCAGGAAAAATAAAAAACTTGAATTTGAATTTCATACCTACAGCAACATCCCCAAAATTCACTGAGTTTTTTCCATTATCTGAAGTGACCACAACGGCTGGTGCTACAGCTGGACAGTGCAACTCCAAATACAAGGTATTGTGAGGGCTAGAGAGATAGAAAAGAGATATTTGCTCTTGGATCATACAGAAAAAAACCCCTATTGGTAGCAATCTGTTCTTATTCTGCTTGTATCACAGGACATCATTAAATTGGTACTACAAAATATGATCTTTGGTGCTATGTATGTCTAAGCAGAAATATAAACTACAACTGGCTTGCATTTCTCAGTTATTCCTTACCTGCTTTGATATTCATGTGTCTGATTCTTAACCAACTAGTGGGTTGTAAGCATGAATTTCTATCACTGACCTATGAAGTAATTAACATCAGAAAACAAATTTCCTCCTCAAATGAAAAATGCACATGCCTCTGGGATTTCTGAGCTGTCACGACTCACACATCAACTGCACATACCTGCACTTTAGCTCTCCAGAGCCTTTCTTTTCATCTGTGTGGCCACTTGCAACAAAGCCTGGTATGATGTATTTTTCAAACCTCCCTCTGAAACTCCTGATCAGGAAAGCCTGGGCTGCCAGATAAGCATCAGAACTAGAAAAATCCAGGAATAGGAATCATCTTAGCAAGATGATCTGAGCTATTTGTGTTTACTGTTCCTTAGTCAGACACTCAAAACTGAACATGACAGTGATCCTATGATTCTGTGATCACTTCAATGATTTGTGAACAGACATGATCACATTTCTGCAATACAAGAGGCCAAGCAATATTTCATAATCAGGGTTTTCAAATAGAAGCTTTATTTTTATGACCTGTACTGAAAGTATATAAAATTACAATTAATGGCTTGCAATGAACATGACATTTTACTCAAAAATATCTAATCTCCAGTACAGCCAAATGCCTGGTGCTTAAGCGTGGATTTACTTCCAAACACTTCTAAATTCCTCAGATTGGACAGAAGTGTGGTCCTAATGTGGTTCTAACAGTGGCACTGTTTACTAAACAGGGAACTTCAGGTATCACATTTTCCACCTAACTATCCACATTTCTAGATAGCACATGCTACTAACATGAATTATCACTGAGATACACAGATTGTGAAATTACCATTTAATATGCACGTTTTACAACATCCTTGCATTTCCAGGACAGAAGGTGACCATGAATAATGGATGGACTGTGGAAACCATTAAAAAAAAATAAAAATCAACCCAGCCTCATGGGTATGGGCCATCAGCTGGTTTCCATCTGGGCTGAATGTATTCAGATCTGTTAGACCTATTCAGAAAAGGTATAATAGTAGCAGGTTATTTTGGTAACTAAGTTCAGCTTTCTAGTTGCCCTTTAAAATAATACCCTTGTTGGTTCAGCCAAATTTACCCATTCAGCCACTTCTCATGCTTTCTGAAATATTCTTTGAAGTCTTCAATCCCTCTGCTGCATAAAGGGATTCTTTGCCTTACATGAGAGGGTACAGCTGTGTGGCTTAAAAGCAGTGCTAATTTTGGAAACAGCCTTTGCAATTTAGCTAAAGCTATTTCTTCTCCAGTTTGCATCTTGTCTACCTATAGGTTTTAGTAGATTCATTAAGCTACTTATAATGTTGTCTGTGTAGTACAAGATGCTTTTGCTGACTTACTCAGGCTTTAACTCTTCGGATTCTGGTTGTTCAGAACTATCTAGAGCAGTTGGGTGTTCGCTGCCTCCATCGCTTCCCAGCTCTCTGGAAGGCTGCTGTCTGCTCATGGAAACATGTGGTTTATCCCCCTCTCTCTTTTCATCTTCCTTGCTTTTCTGCAAACACACAGAGACATTATACACTGAGAGTGATCACTGGTGATCCAACCAGGGCATCACTTTAGAGGTACCCAGTCCTGGCTCTGGGAGGTGAGAGTGTGCATCCCACAAATGCTGCAAATCTGCTAGAAGTGTAGAAATGTCTTTGTTTTCTAAGAGTATTTCCAGTTAGCAAGACAGTCCTCTGGGAATGCTTTTGAAATTGTTAGCATGCAATTAAATTATTGCTCAGTGGACAGGCTACACATTAAATGGAATGGTACAGTCAGTCTTGTCCTTTATAGGCAGGTCTTACATGGATCGTGAGTTTGGGCTTCATTAACATGCAAATAATTTTATGATAAAAATACCATCCAGAGCATTGAATATCTGTCAGTAACAGACCAACAGCATGTGCTAGTTCTTAGCATTCCTTACTTGTGTTTCTGCCCCTGCTGCAGCTGCTCTGCCAAGCCTTCGAGCTGCCTCTTCTCTGATGAGCTGATCTGGCAAGGCTGGTCTGAAGGACACTTGAATCAAGCTTTTCTGGGAGTGTGAGAGCACAAAGAAGGACAGGCACCATTCAGCCCTCCCGTCTGCCTTACCCCTGGCAAAGCTCAATAGGAGCATTTACATGACACCAAAATATTCACAAATAAAATACATTCTTTTTCCAGCTTTTTTTTGGAAGCCCACTGTGTTACAGGGTGCTGGTTTTACACGACCCAAGTTTTTGATATTTAAACATTCTTCAAACAAAGCACACTGACAGCACGGGGGTAACAACACTCAAGGTGAAACCTCCCATAAAGCATTAGCCAGATTGAAGAGTAACACCTCAGGTCTGAGTTAAAACATTATTTCAAACATTATAAAATATTCCAGCTATTCTAATAATAATTACCACGTTCAGCTTTGTTTACAAGCATTTTTGGGAATGTAGAAGATCAAAAGATTTGGCAGAACTCTTGAGGTTTGAAGTGAATTTACCTTCCCAGGCAACACAGTTCCAACAGAAGGTGTAATTGTCACTGGACAGTCTCCTGGCACACAGAACTCAAAGGAAGTAGGTCCAACAGGGGCAATTTCCCCATGGCCAATTCTTGGGACAGCGTGAGTGAAGGGGTTGGCACTGACATGGGAATTCATCACATACAGTGTTGCTGTAGAGACACTGTTTAGAGCTGTTGCAGCAAACTGAACCAAGGAATGAGACAACTCAAGAGGTGGGTGGACTCCAACTGCTTTGCATGACAGCTTGAATTGTCTAAAAATAAACACATGATAGATTGTCTCAGCATAAAATAGTCTCTTAATCAGCCTGGAAAATAGGGAACTAATCCTGTAGTCCCTATTTAAGCAGAATTTCAAGCTTGCAATGGGAATTTTGCCTAAAGATGAACAATAATACTATCTATTTTTAATGCACAATTGGCCAGAGTCCCTACTTGAATTCTTCCTCTGTGAACTTCTGGAAATACATCCAGTCAAATCAAAGTTTATGCCATCATTATTTTAGTAGCATTAGCTTAATGTCTGAAGCATTAAAGAAAATAAAATCCTCCAGTCATTCTGCTGAAAAAGCAGGCAGAACATTGCAGGTGAAGATGATCTGGGACAACTGCATCTCAGATATGTGATAGCTTTCAGAGGGTCAGGAAAAGTCATCTCAGCAAAGACAGATGTGAATGAAGGATGAAAATGATGAAACTCACTTGCACTGAGTCAACTCCAGAATTCTTAGAATTCTTACCTGCCTCACACTTTTGTCTTAGCCTTACTTTTTCCAAGCAAGCAAGGATTTAACTTCTGGACTACCTTAACAGTGGAAATCCAGGGTGATTTAGGCTTCTAGACTACCTGCTACTCCATCAGTTTGTTAACATACCTATTAATCTCTGACTTGCAGGTTAGTTCAAAGCTGTACTCTTTTGCCTTGTTAGCTTTAAAGATTATGTCCAATGTCAGGCTTTCAAGGGGAAGAAGAATTCCAAGTCCATCATTGGGCTGAATTTCAACAAACTTCAAAATGACAGGATAAGAA
The DNA here is from genome assembly GCF_000747805.2 of Chaetura pelagica. Classification (NCBI taxonomy): domain Eukaryota; kingdom Metazoa; phylum Chordata; class Aves; order Apodiformes; family Apodidae; genus Chaetura; species Chaetura pelagica. The sequence continues at coordinate 4,285,819 of NW_009954555.1, forward strand.
ATGAATGTTATTAAAATTAGAAACTGCTAGTTGTCAAATTATTAACTAAATTAAAAGAAGACATTACTTGGAAGATTTTGTTACTAAATGTACAAATGCCAGGAAAACAGCAACCTTCTAGTGAGAAGCTTCCATATGAATTAGTGACTAGTGTCTGACTAGCTTGCATTTTTCTGATCCCAAAGTAGCCTGAAAGGCAGAATCTCTTCTCCAGCTTCCTACCATCCATGGTAATCACCTTTCTCTGCTGATGTTTATTTTCCCTCCATAGACAACTGAATGAAATATGGTAAAAATCTGAAAAATTCCTCCTGTATCTCTGAAGATTTGATCCCTTTATGATGTGTAGATACCATAGTGACAAGTACCAGTTTAATAACAAGTCTCTGTTGGTTTGTGTTTGAGTTAATGATCCTTCAAGAATGTGGTGAGAATAGTAGAATCCCCTCAAAGATGTCTACACTGCTGGGAAAATGCTCAAGGTGCAGGAAGATGAACTTTACACAAACCAGCACCAGAACTAATCTGTGTGTTTCCACAGTGCTGCAGGCAGGAGCATTTCCATGGGTTTGCAAGAAACAGACATGAGTTATTTACATTCACACTGAAACATGTTTTCATAATAATTATATATATTGTGACACCAGAAGAGATGTGAGATAACCACATACCTCTGGCAGTCCCACAAATCCAAACTCTTGTGGCAAGATGGATTTATTTGTTAGGGTGACATTTGCCTGCACAGCTTCATAGATTGTGCAGTATCCAAAATCAATTTGTGCTGGACTGATTTCCAAATCAGAAGTTGTAACAATTGCATGGACAGTAAAATTCACTTTTTTACCCTGAAACAAATGCAAGAGCACAGGATAAAACCCTCCATCTGTAGCATTGTAAGGACAGGGTTTAAGTGAAATGTCATCCAAACTGTAAAATGCAAAAATGTTACTCTGCTCTATCCCTTGACAGTAACACATGGAAATGTGACAAATCTGTCTTGAACTTCAGCCTCATTATTCTCCAAGAATATGCAATAGGAAATGTCTCATTGATAAGCAGAATTAAAAATACAGCATCAGTATCTCAAATCCCATATGCTAGAATGGAATCACACCTGCATCTCCAGGAGAACTCTGAGAACTTTGTACATCTGCAGTGCAGATCAGAACAGAAGGATTGTTCTACAGTATGTGATAACTCTGCTACAAAATAAACTACGAGGGAACAGCTGAACACTGACTGGAAAGGATTTAACTTTCTGTATTGTAAACATGCTGATGATAAGCACCTATCAAGTCTGTATTATCACTTCAAGCACCTTTTAGTATCATCACAGGACTTCAACAAGTAAAGAACTAATGTAAGATGAGGTATCATTAAGTCACATTCACTAAAATGATGTACATATGTTGTCAGTCTGATAACCAGCATAATAAAAAATCACTAACCTTATCCACAATCAGTATTGTCACTGGAACTTCCAGAACTCCTGTCTCTTCATCAAAATAACTCCCTGCATCCTCAGGAAGAGAGTGCCTAAAATCAAAAAGCATATTCAATTTCACAAAAATATTTTTACTGTTTTCTAGCTAAGGGGAATAATTAACTTTTGAAAGATGTATTTCTGAACCAAAAAAACCTCAAAACAAACCTGTTACTTAAGGTCTGCAAGTTATATTTTCACAGCTTTTGACCTTAACACAGTATTTGTGCTCCAATAGGAATAGTCACGTAACTGGTTAAGCACCAAGTCCCATGTTTACTGAGGTCAACTGAGGTCAAGCCTAACTACTATCCTGTATGTAAGATGCAGGCAAGGATTAGGGAAAAGAGTGGTAGAAAATGCCAGATAAAAAATTAGTTACCTATGAAGTTCAATCTTCTGACCAGAAAAAGAAGAGACAGATCAGAAATATGATGGATTTGTCACAGATTTCCTAGAAAATGTCCTAGCAGGTCATTGCTAAGCAGGTGCCTGGATTTCAAGGGTGCTCACCAGTGGAGTTAGAGCACTTGACCTTGTACATTAGTGTTGGATTATTTTATTATTTAAGACAGAATTTTGGAGAGACTGGAGTTGAAAGAAGTTATTCACAGATGTTTGCATCCACTTATTCTTTTTTAAAAAGTCCATCCAGTCATTTAAGATTTGAAATCCTCTAGAGCTTCCTTCAGAACCATCCTCCTGCACCTTTGCTGCACGCACAGCACATAACCCACCCAGCCTGGGCAACCACTTTGACACTGACCTTACTGCCCAGCCAGCCTGCGGCAGAACCAATCCTATCACCAAGCAGAGACATACCAAGTGAAACCAACATGGAGACCAGTAGTGTCTGATTCTACACCAGATTAGCAATTTATAAGAAATATGTGGGTTTATTGTAGCTGAAGCATCTTGCTAGCACAACCTTAATTCCACAGCTTCAAGCCAGGACAACACAACAGCTCTGGCCTTTTTAGCTCTGCTGGTCTATTTTTAGTGTCTTGCAGCACCAGAGTGAATTGCTTCATTGCTTCCTGATCTTAGGTCTCCACAGTGACAACATTCTTACTACTACTACTGGAATTACATGCAATTTCTTAAAGTATTGTTAAAAAATAGTTAATGAATCAATAGCACCCACTCAGTCACCATGGTGATCTGAAATCTTCCTGGCTGTTATTTCGCAAGTCTGAAATGTGACTGTAGAAGGTGATCCTCAAAGGATCACTTGCTAACTTGTTTAAAGACAGAAATTGGAGTTGGACACAAGGCAGGAATAAAGTATCAGCTTTCCCTGTGTCACAGGACATTAGAATAGCAGAAGAAATTAATGTATTACAAAATAATCCAGACGGAAAAAAATAATTGTCACTGTACGTACACAGTGAGGGACTCAAAATCAGCTGTTAGGCCCTAGAGGAAAAGACACTGAAATCCTTCAGATAGTTCTCTAAGAATGGCATCTTCACACTTAAAACCAATTAAAGAGAAGCATAAAAGGCAAATCTGCAGGACTAGTTCCAAATGCCAAAAAAGCTGTGGTTTTTGGGAATTCTGAAAGTCAGCAGATTGGAGAACTTGCCTTCAAACACACAGAAAATGTCTGCTCCAAACACCCAGCAAGTTCTGAGTATTTCAGTGTGCTCAGAATACTGGGAAGAGCTTCCCAAGCTTCCAGGCATCTCTCTGCTTCCTTTAGATTGTTGAATGAGTGTTTCCAGTTACTTTTAATATATCAATTTTTTCTTCTGAGAAAACCAGGCTTATAATACTAAATCCATGAGGAAGCATTTACAGAAATGTGTCACTAGCTCAGTACTTCACATCAGCTTGTAGCAAGCTCATTTTTCTCTGTCATACACACACTCCCCCTGCGTGTCAGGTCTGTTAAAACTGATCTGTGTACTGAAACAGCCTGATACTCATTTGGGGTGTCAGAAATGCCTTAATCTCATCAAATCTCCTCTCTGAAGCTTCCCTGTTTTTCAAAGAAAGATTAATGTCCTAAATCCAAGCTATACTTCTCTCCGCTCAGGAAGTGTTACAGGGCTTTACAGCATCTGAACTGAACATGTCAAGTGTTGTCATCTGATAGGACAGCAAATGTTGGAAGAACTGTAAATACTTTTAGTTCTTAGAATACTAACATGGTAAGAACATCAAAATCAGTGAACAGACTCTCAAATTAGAGTCCAGAGATGCTGAGCATATCAGTAAAAATCCAAATACACTTACATCACTTGGATGGGGCTTGGAGCTACCTGGTCTAATGTGAGGTATCCCTGCCCATGGCAGGGGGATTGGAACTAAATGAGCTTTAAGGTCTTTCCCAACCCAAACCAGCCTGTGATGCCATGACTAGATAACCTATATAAAAAAGCAACAGATTTGCAGCAGCAATCAATGCAGAAGCCACTCAAGTATTTGGCTGTACACCAGAATTAAGACCTACATAATTTCATTTGTATTTGAAAAGAGATGTCCTGTTAAATTCTTTAGGATAGTAATGATGAGGCAAAGACAATTAACAGTGGTCAGCTAGAGTTCTTGTATTGAAATTTTTAGAAACTGGAATTCTTTGTTTCCTAGAACTCTGTTATGTTTGTATATGTAAATGTATCATGAAATGGAGAAAAGAAACTTGGTGGGTTAAGGCTTTTAGCACCTTAGATGATGTTCTACAAAATACCACGTGAAATTAATGATCAATACATTCATATTTTGGAGAAAAATACACAGGGGCAGGAGAGATATGAACAGGAAACCCAACCATTCTTACCTTAATTAGCAAGAACAGGAGTTCTTGTCCAGAAATTATTTAGTCAGTCATCCATGAAGTAGCCACCTGCCCAGATAGCCTCTTTCTTGTATAAGAATAGCTTTTCCAGAGAAATGTGAGCAGCCTACCACGAATGCAACTGCTCAGATTTTCACACTGCTGCTGTCACCACAGGAAAAGCATTTCCTCACAGGTATGTGATCCAAGTTAATTTCCTCATTGAGCATCTGGCACCAGCAGTGTGAAGTCCACTCTGCCACAGTGTGAAGGAAGAAAAAACTCTGACCTGCTCAGATTTTCCACTGACAGCCTCTTCCAGACACTGTCTTACATAGTGCAAAGATCCCTGTTGGGAGGTTACCTTGGCAAGAACCTCAGCTGCACACTGAAGGACGACTGGGCTTGAATGTAGCTGGTTTTTGGAAGCAGCTCCATGTGCTTACTCAGTTCTTTGCAGACTTCAAACTTCAAACACTGCGTGGTTTTAGCTCTGCAAACAGACCAGACATGCTCAGGGGGCTCTAAGCTACCCCTGCTGCCATCCCTGCAATGTTTGTCTTGGGGTCTGGTGCCCCCTGCCCCCCACCCTGCTGCTCCACTCCACACTGCAATTAAAGTTATTTCAAGCTTCCTTTGAAAATGATGGGCATGTAAAACTGCTACAGCAAAATCACACAGTTGTATTTTCTTTTAAGATAAGTATAGAAAACAAGATTTTGGAAACACTGTAAGTAAGCCCAGCTGTATTTCCAGCAATGTACACAGCTGATTGGAATATAATTATCAAAGTGCAGCACAGTGGTAAGTCAGGTCATGGGAAAGTCAAAGCCAAATTATTGTGAAATACCCACTAATTATTTGCTCCCCACATCCATTCCCTCTACCCAAATCAATAGGAATGACTCATGGAATGTTTGAGACATCTAATTGGTCCTTGCTGCAGCACAGAACCCACTCAAGATGGAAAAGGAGAAATTGTCTTGTAATGCTGGATCTAGGTCATGTAGCAATTGGTGGTGGGTGGGATTCCACAAATAAAGGCCTGTTATTCTGTCTGAGAAACAGAAGAATTAAGACCAGCAGCATCTAAGTGGGGCCAAGGGTACCTAGATGCTGCTGGAGTGGTTAACAAGTACTTAATGACTCAGCCTGTAAGTCAGAGGAATCAAAAGAATGAACCTGAAAGAGCATAATGTATCTTAACAGTAACATGAGCCCAGTCTGTGAATTCCACTCATCCTCATTATTATCACAATCACCTCAAAACCTTAACAAAAATTAAGCCTGTACAGGTGGGGAAAAAAACCTCAGATTCAGGGAGTGTGTAGGGGGGGGCTGTTGTATGCCAGAACTGCCCTGAAAGCTCTGCTGCTTTTGGTTTATCCTCCCCAAAGCCATGGAGATTTATTTTAAATTGATGTGAATTCATAGATCTCTTGAAACTTCTCCTCTTCTGCTGGGCTAGAAGTCGTGCTGTGGCTAAGCTGGAACTGCCAGTTCTTCAGCTGAAACGTGATCAGTTTGCCCTGTGAATGGCATTTTGGATGCTAGGAAACATCTCCCTCTTTAAGAAGATGGAGACTCCCTATTTACAAGGAGTCACATGGAAAAGACAAGGGGCCATAGAATCATAGAATCTTAGGGGCTGGAAGGGACCTCGAGAGATCATCTAGTCCAACCCCCCTGCCAGAGCAGGGTCACCTAGAGTACATCACACAGGAACTCATCCAGGTGGGTTTTGAATGTCTCCAGTGAGGGAGACTCCACAACCTCCCTGGGCAGTCTGTTCCAGTGCTCTGTCACTCTCACAGTAAAAAAATTTTTTCGGATATTCACCTTGAACCTCCTATGCTCCAATTTACACCCATTACCCCTTGTCCTATCACTGGTCATCACCGAGAAAAGCCTAACTCCGTCCCCCTGACACTCACCCCTTACATATTTGTAAACATTGATGAGGTCACCCCTCAGTCTCCTTTTCTCCAAGCTAAAGAGACCCAGCTCCCTCAGCCTTTCCTCATAAGGGAGATGTTCCACTCCCCTAATCATCTTCGTAGCTCTGCGCTGGACTCTCTCGAGCAGTTCCCTGTCCTTTTTGAACTGAGGGGCCCAGAACTGGACACAATACTCCAGATGTGGCCTCACCAATGCAGAATAGAGGGGGAGGAGAACCTCTCTTGACCTACTAACCACACCCTTTCTAATGCACCCCAGGATGCCATTGGCCTTCTTGGCCACAAGGGCACATTGCTGGCTCATGGTCATCCTCCTGTCTACCAGGACCCCCAGGTCTCTTTCACCTACACTACTCTCCAGCAGTTCAGCCCCCAACCTGTACTGGGACATGGTGTTGTTCTTCCCCAAATGTAAAACTCTGCACTTCCCCTTGTTGAATTTCATCATGTTTCTCCCCGCCCAACTCTCCAACCTATCTAAGTCTCTCTGAATGGCAGCACAGCCTTCTGGTGTGTCAGCCACTCCTCCCAGCTTAGTGTCATCAGCAAACTTGCTGAGGGTACATTCTATACCCTCATCCAGGTCGTTGATGAAGATGTTGAACAACACCGGTCCCAGCACCGACCCTTGTGGGACTCCACTAGTAACACACCTCCAACCAGATTCTACCCCATTGACTACAACTCTCTGACTCCTTCCTTTCAACCAGTTCCTAATCCACCTCACTTCCTGGTCACCAAACCCATACCTGATCAACTTATCCACAAGGATGCTGTGGGAGACGGTGTCAAATGCTTTACTGAAATCAAGATAAACCACATCTACCGCTCTACCATCATCTATCCACCTAGTAATTTCCTCATAGAAGGCTATGAGGTTAGTCAAACATGATTTACCCTTGATAAAACCATGCTGACTGCTCTTGATGACCCCCATGTCCTTGATGTGCCTGGAGATAGTCACAAGAACAAGTTGTTCCATCACCTTTCCAGGGATGGAGGTGAGGCTGACCGGTCTATAGTTACCCGGGTCCTCCTTCTTGCCCTTCTTGTAGACTGGAGTGACATTTGCTATCCTCCAGTCCTCAGGCACCTCACCTGTTGCCCATGATTTACTGAAGATGATGGAGAGTGGCCTAGCAATGACCTCCGCCAGCTCCCTCAGCACCCTTGGGTGCATTCCATCTGGACCCATTGATTTATGGATGTCCAGATTACTCAACTGATCCCTAACCCAATCTTCATCTACCATGTCAAACTCTTCCTCTATCTTGACTTCTTCTGGGGCTATATGAATCTGGGGCTCATAGGGAGACCCTGCAGGAGTGAAGACAGAGGCAAAGAAGGCATTCAGCACCTCTGCCTTCTTTATATCCTCTGTCACCAGGGCTCCCACCTCATTCCTCAATGGGCCAATATTGCCTCTACTGCTAGTTTTGCTAGCTATGTATTTGAAAAAGCCCTTTCTATTATCCTTAACCTGACTTGCAAGGTTAAGTTCCATGGGCAACAAGTTGCTCTGGGGGATATTCCAAATGGACACAAGAGGTAAATTTTTCCACCATGAGGACAACACATTGGAATAGCCTCCCAAGGGAAGTGGTGGATTCCCCCACTCTGGACAGTTTTAAATCTCAGCTTGACAGGGTGCTGAGCCACCTCATATAAACTAGAGTAGTACTTAGAAAGGTTAGACCAGATTATCCTTGAGGTCACTTCCAACCTGGAATTCTGTGATTCGATGAAGTCTGGCCACATCACAACCCAGCCACATACACCTCACTTTGCTTTGGAATTTTATGCCTGTGTGCAAAATTACCAAGCAATGTACAAATATTTCAGCTTGTCATTTTCCTTCTCTTGGACTGATTTACAAGCTGTCAGTCCAGATGGTCTGCTCTAAATCAACAGCTATAGCATGTGGTACTGGGAGTCGGGAATGATTTCTGCCTGTAGACAATCTCAGAGAACTACATACTACTTATTTAGATCAGTGCAGATTATAACCTCCCATAGAAATTGTTTTTTTAATTATTTATATGTGATAGGATTCTGATCAGACACTTTCACCCTTTAATCTGCTTATTCATGGCTCCTGACTACTGTTTCTTATGTGGCCAGAAAAAAAACACAAATAAAACCCAAACTGAAATTAAAACCACTTCTGCAATTCTACAGAGCTCGCTGGGGCACTGAAGTGCCAGAACTACCTTCCTAACTCCAAACTTAATCTTCTACTTCAGCTGCAGGCTACAGGTTATAGATTATAGCAATAATAGACAAATTCCTTCTGCTCTGCCTCTGTCAGATATTGGTGTGTAGCAGTGGTGAACGAAAGGCTGTTCTAACACATAATCTCTCTCAGGTCTGGGTCAAATTTTGCCCCCAAAATGTGAAGAATTCTTTTGCTACAAATTTTAGATGTTCCTACTTTTTTTTCTTTTTTTTCTTTTTTTACTATAGCAAGGTTGGAGCAAACATTTCTAAGAATATTCCTGAATTGCAGGATTATTTAGGTGTGTCCTGGTTTGAGCCAGGACAAGGTGTCTAACTAACATACTATGATTAATACTCTAGGCTGTGGTAACCTGATCTTTGGATACCTCTAGTGGATGGTTGCTGTGAACAGGAGTTCACAGGCAGCACTGTAGTACCTGTAGCTGATACACAGCTCACAGGTAAAGCTGTTGTAGCAAACTATTATCTTTGTATATTGACAGCAATTTAAACTTCTTTAATAGCCTGATAATTGTCCTTGGCCCCAGATCCTGTGCAGAGTTCCAGGCCACAGACCTCAGCAATACTCCGTTTTCCCACTTTATTGCAATTAATTTATAGGTACTCACTCGTCTAACCTAAGAAATGGCTCTTTACTATGAGTAATTTACAGATATTTCAGTAGTTCAAACTCTTCTGTTTGAGAAGTGGTTTGACATCTACCATGTAACAATGGGGAATCCTCTCTCTGATACACACTACAGAGAAATGTCAATAGCTACTAGAGGAAGAACCTTCTGCGGCACTTCTTCTAACTGAATAATGAAATCTATCTTCTTTTGCAGGATAAAAAGCTGAGACATGATAGTCCTGCCCATGAAATAAGAGTCACTTGGGCTGAGATGCAAAGTATAACAAAGATAATTTTTCCTAACTATGGAGAATTGGGTAATAAGACAAAGACTTGGTTTGTCAAGGTACTAAGGACATTGTGCTACACATTCAGTGCCCTTAATTTAGTAAAACTTGGCAAAGGATCAGGAGGATTTTTCCCTCCGTTAAGAAGTTTTGCCCTCAGCAATTTGACAGCTTCTATCTTTGGGACCCCCTTGAAATGTGAAGTTTTCATTAGGAGACTTATTCTGCTTCTATACTTAGAAGTTTCATCCCTGGGTTATCTAGACCAAGTAAAATCACTTACATAACAACTTGGGCCTGTCAGATCTGTAAGCTGAATTTCTGAGATAACAGCTTTACTCATTTCTTTCCAACTGTGAAGAATCTCTGCAGTCTGTAATTCTGGTAAGAGGTTTAGAATGGATGCCTCCTACAGAACCCATCTCTTCCCCACCCTCCCACAAACCCACCCCAATCCTATTCAAATAGAATGTAAGAAATGCAAATTGTTAAAATAAGCACTGAGTAGCAACTACATTAGATAGAGGGGAGACACCCAGCACCTAAAGACAAAAAAGGCAAAATGGAACCTCTAGACATCACCTAGTGGCTTATGATCTCATTATTGAGCTAGAGAAGGCAGCTGATAAGGAGAGGGCAGCTCACCTGCTCTGTATGACAACAGAATCCTGGTAAAGCCTGTCATACATACAAATCTTCAAATCCACATTGGGATTGGTCACCCAAATGGGCACATCAGCTGAAACTCCAATGGCACCAAAGCACAGCTGTTCATACAGACATCAAGAGTATCAGTGTTTTTGTTAGTCTCAAATTTTTACTCATCTAGAAAGAGCAAAAATTTCTGTCATCACCTAAAGCTGACTAAAATATTTTATTGTTCATATGGCAACAGGTTCTTTAATTAGACAAAGCCATCAAAATAATTTGTAAAATAAAACCTAGGCCTTATGGTGTCCCACCAGAATAAAGAATTGCGTGTGTAGAGAAACAGCATGCTGCCCATGATCCTGAAAGGAAATATTTAGCTTGAGTGAATGTGCCCTCATCCACAAACTCCAGAGACTGCAGCTTGTTCAGCCAGCAAAGGAACAGATTAATGGCAGCACAGGCTGTAACAACCTGAGCTCTGATATCAGGGACCACACAGCTCAGCCATGGACAAAATGATCCCTGCAGCTCCCTTTGTAGACTGCTCCATCTGGAGATGTGGGCAGAGCCACGACTGCCCTACGGAGCTCCTTGGAAGTTTATTTTTTTGGCAAGCTTCTGTGAACTGTTCCCAGGCAGAATTTGGCTTCCAATAAAGCATGGAAATAAAATATGCTGAGGTATTAACTAAAGTTGTCATCTCTTCCAGCTTTCACACATCAATTTCACTACTGCATGCTGAATAATTTCAGTTCTGGTATATCACAAAGGAAATTAAATACAGGGGTTAGGAACAGAGGGAATATTTTTGTATTTGTTTTCCGGCCATCTGATGTTTCCCAGCACAATGTCTGAAAAAATGGGAATATCAGGATTATTTGCATAGAAACTTAAAGAGAATCAACAGGTTTAATAACCACACTGCCTCAGAAAGAAGAGCCATAATGTACAAAGTTACCTCCCATCAAACCAGATAATGCATAATCAGCTAACTCCCTGATATTTCTTACAATATTCATAAATTTATCTGTCCCCTGCCTGTTTCTAACACAAGATTCTGAGCTCTTTTAATTCTCAGGAAAAGCAGAAGTAGGAGGATTTCAGACTCTCTCCAGTGTTTTGAAGCAAGTCTTGCACAACATCACTCACTGGTTTGCAGTCTGAGTTGTCAAACACGATCACAAACTCTGCTCGCACTTCCCCAGGGACAGCTGGGACAAACATCACCTGAAGCTTGACTGAGCTGAAGGGCCCAATTTCACCTTCAGTAACCTAAATAAAAAGTAAAATCTGACTGTATGACTGTAGTTGGGTATAAATTGCATTGAAATCAAGAAGCAGTGTACATTAACACTAGACAAATCCTCTATCACACCTGGTTTGTAACTAGACTGGATGCAAGGGGAAAACCAGCATCAGTAGCTCCCAAGGAGGTCTATTGTAGAGAAAAGACTTGGTATGGCACATGGTTTCACAACCAGGTATGGCCAGAATCTTACAGAAGATTATGGGAAATGTAAATCTCTGCAGATTCTTTCAGTTCAAACAAGGCTTTACAGATCAAAATAAAGGACATATATGTCATGTGATTTCATTTTAAGAATTGTGATACAGTGATGTCCAGGGAGCTTGAAACTGATCATGTACTTAAGCATGATCATGATCCCATCAGAGCCAAAGCAATTTATTTGATGGAGGCTTAGACTAGTTAATATCTTGTCAGTCTCTCAGAGTATTCATTACCTTTCCAAGCATAATTTCAACTGGTGTTTTTTCAGGAGAAAGTTCCACTAAATGATGTGCATTGTCTGTGTTTAGATCTGATCTGGAATTTAATACATCTTGACCAAGTTGTTCTGAGGAAAAACAACACAACAAACACAACCCCACAAAATGCTGGATGTGTGCATCTGTTTACTGAAACAAACAAGAGCAGAAGTACATTGATTTTTGGTCAATAATGTGTACCAATCATGTAGAGATATAAATGTCTAGAAGGAAATTTTTTGCTTGGCCATACAACTTTGTCCTAGTCCAGAAGTCTACCTTAGGCACTTGAAATCAAGGTGTCATGAGATTAGTGTTTCATTAGTGTCATTACTGTTTCAAAGCAATGGATTTTTTTTTTTAACTTAGGTCTGAAAACATCTTTAGAGGTGTGTGTTCTGTGGAGGCAGCCACCACAATTTATGGAATCCCTCCATTTCACAATTCAGATTCCAGATTTTGAAAAGAAAAACCAGCCACAACCTTTTCATTAAACTTTCAGTTTCCTACAATTGGAACAATCAATATCTAAAAGCAATATTAAATATTGACAGTAAAGAAATTAAGGAGGTCTTTATTCTACAACACTGGAGTTTATTTAGCACATAATAAATATTAGGAAAGAGACAGAAAATGACTGAGGAGGTTAATCTGTCTGCTTCCTTGTTCTTAGAATTACAGACTATAAAAATAAACCTGTCATATGGATTTCTGTTCTGAGGTGGGAATTCAGCTGCTAAGACAAGAAGCATAACAATGCTCCTGTTTCTGTGAGCTGCTTAGTCTGTGTTCTTCCCACACTGAATTGTTGATCACTAATGAGAAGTGAGATTCTTCGCTGCTTTTGATATAATGGTGTCAGTACATTATTTTTAGTCATTTTTTTGTGAGGCAGCATACAAAGAAACATTACTACTAGAATGAGGAACTGCTTAATTACTGATTAACTTCTGCACTGCCAGTTTCCCCCACCAGTCATCTCACCTGTGGAGCCGCTGCCCAGGCTTGGCAGGCTCCTCTGCTGCTCCACCTGGGCTGCACAGGAGCTCAGTCCCTCATCATGCTCAGGACAAATTTGCTCCTTCTTTTCAAGTACAGAGGTCACAGAACTACTGCTGATTTGCTTTTCAGGGACACAGGCACTGAAATATTGAGTAACCTGTTAGAAAACACAGAATAAACTATTTTCTGCTGTGACTGTTCATCTAGCTTACACCAGCTCCAATTTTATCAGGCAGCTGCAAATCAGACTTGTGTTTTCTTGCAACTGTTCTGCATTATAAATGGAGAAATGTGTGTGGTTGGCTGTTGTGGGCTTTTTCTCTTTTAATCTGAAGATTTCACCAATTAAAGAATAAAATGCACTATTTGTTTAGAAAGGGAGCAAGTACATCTTTAGACTTAAGCCCTTCAGTCTTCCAAAAATCTGTCCCACATTGCCAACATGCAAAGCTGATGGTTTGCTCACTTTCTTCTAAGCTCCCTGCTACATGGAGGAGCACAGCTGTTAGGATCCCTGTTTCCTGTGAACCCTGCCACTGGCAAGCTGCAGGAGCAATCAATACCAGGTCTAACACCACACGTTTTGCCAGATCTGCTCCAAGCATCTTAGTTTTAGGTACGTTTCTCCAACAGTCTCTGCCTCATTCCCACCCAAGACAGGACACAAAACTACAATAATTTGCCTTCATTCCATTACTGATCTGAGAGATCTTCCTTCAATTCTTTTAACACTGTTTTACTATCATAGCTTTCCAGGCAACAGCTCTCAATGTAATTCTTAGTTTGACCAAGATGACTTCTTCCCTTGTAACAACAGCTTGTCAATAACTGTGACTGTCTCAGACAGGAAATAGAAACCAACAGCTCTGATTTTTTAACAGAAAATTACAGCCTAGTGCTCCCAAGTCCCATTACATTATTGCTGTTCTGCAGCAGTTGGCATTATTCTGTAGTCCAGGAACTGAGATGTTAAATTACTTTCAGAGTCTCCTCTTTTAACTGAAATATTTTTTCTTAATTTTAATAGATGTGGAGAAAACAGGAATGTTAGAAAAAAATTATCAGTTGGCTCCCTCCTCCTCCCCCCTAGTTATTGGTTTTTAATTTGTCTTGTGATATTTGTGGGTCTAACAGATTGTATTAAGATACACCAACCCAAACATAAACACACTGTTAATGTTTGAACCAGATGATATTCCGAAGTCCCTTCCAACCTGAGCTGTTCTGTGATTCTACCACACTTAGAAAACCAAAATGTTTCTGTCAATTCAGGGGAAGGCCTCTGAACCTACCATTCCTCCAGGAGAAGGTTTTGCTGTTGCTCTGCATGTGCTGCTGTCACCTGCTGATGTCTGAACCTTGAATCTTGTTCCCAGAGCTCCACTGTTTGTCAGGGTGATGGTCTGTGAAATTGTCTCTCCCACCACATGGCTGCCGAAGTCAATGAGCTCTTTATCTAGTGCCAGCTGTGAGGAGTTGAACCACTCATTACTACTGCCCCAGATAGTCAGCAATGTCAACTGAATGAGCATCCACCTTTTCAAGAACAGGACTTTAAACTTCTTACTGTCATTTCAAAGACAGTACCAAATAACAACATGAACTGTGGGCATCCTTCTGCCTTTCTGTAGAAGCCAACTCATTAAACAATGTCTTGTTAAACTGAGGCACTTCCAGTCCACTAGATGACAATGGAAAAAACAGGTGAAATTGTGTTCATAGGAGCAGAATAAACTACTGCACGTGTGGGATGGAATTTCCAAAAATGACAAGAAGATCCAGATAGCTCCTTTGCAACCACCATTATTTCTCTTTCCCCCATTCAGAATGTAACACTGTGTCATCAGTTTCCAAGCAGAACTGTTCATTCAACCATGAACTGTAACTTCAGGATGAAGTAAAACCATTAAGATAAGTTTGTATGAATCTCGGTGTAATCTGGGAAGTTAAGGAATCAACCTTTCTCAGAAGAGACTCTCCATTTAAAAGGGAAAAAAAGAAAGAAATATAAATGCCTCTTGCTAAATATTTTCAGTAACATTTATGCTATCTCACATTTCCTACTACTGTTGTTACATTGACTCTGAACATACTTTAAAAAGTCACTTACAATGCATCTCTTGGCTGTGCATTTCAGTAGAACAGAAAAAGGACCTGTCTGTGCCATAAACATGACTTCTCCTTCCAGAGTCTCATTTATCTACAAACAAACAAAAATACTCCAAGTATTTTGCAAAGATTTAGCCTATGAATTTTCACTCGTTGTTTGAGTAACATACTAAAATTTATCTCTCCAGATTCTACATTTCCACTTTAAAGCAGGCTTTAGCTGGATAACTTTAGCTGGGAAATCATAGAAATCTTTCTGTTTGGAGCAAGTTTGAAGATGTACTCCAAGGACACTTAGTGCCAGGGATTTTTCTACAATGTGCCCTTAGAATGTGCCTTGTTACAATTTAAGAGATCTTGAACACACTCAGAGTGGTCTAACTCTAACAATACCTTTTCTAGAAATAGAGTTTGCTTCCTTTCTAGCAGTTAAGAAATTAAATTAATGATTTTTTAATCAGTGGGCTATACAAGGATTCTTACCATTCTCACTTACCGTTGGCTTAAATGTTACCACCACTTCACAGGACATTCCAGAAGACATTTTGCCAGGTGGGTCAAAACTATGGAGATAATTAAAATAAAATTCCAAATTAAACCTATGTATGAAACATCCAGTTCCTATTCTGGTAAAAAAAAACTCCAAGTGCAATCTACCCCTGTGAAGTGGCGAGTGAGCTGCACAATGATCTCTGGAGTATGGAATCAGCTCCTCTGGTGATACAACTTGTTTGTTACACTGGGGTATGATTAAACCGTCCCAGAAATGGTCTCTTCAGGTCAGCCAGCCATAAAAGAGTTGAAACCTCAACTTTTTATGTAGATTTTTCACCTGGAAGCAGATGTCCTGGACCCTTCTCAACAAACCTCTTCCTCTGAGACACAGTTCCTCTCCTCATCAAACAGAGGGATTATAAAATAATTTAGATGTATTTACTGAAACCTATTGAATTTGCTACAGAATTCAGTTACATCTCCTGTTGTGGTAGAAAGTTAGAACAAGCAACTGCAATTAATTTTACTTACTGAATACTGATGAAGTCCTTGAGCCATTCACTGATTCCCACCAGTCTGCAGTAATTAACACTGTAGGATGCATTTATCAAAGTGATCTTCTTTTTGTAGATTTGACCAACATCAAAATCCTTGGAATACCAAACATACCAAGTTGTGGGAATTCCAGGAAGTAGCACTTACACATGCAATGACAAAATCAACTACTTTCACCACAGTTGTGCTCATGGTCCCTGCTGGAATCACAGGCCTGTGTGCAGAGTATTGTACAAACCCTGAAGTGTTGCCTGGTCCCAAACAAACCCTCTGGAACAGCCTGCAGAGCCAGGAGCTCATGCTTCATGGAGGGGGTTTGTGCACAAACAATAGTATAAACAATATATAGCAGTAACACTGCTATATATTTTTAAAAAGCATGGAACACAGTTTTACAAGATGCTTCATCATTTTCTCACCTTTCTGACAAGTATTTAAATTACCCTAAGTAAAGGAAGTATTGTATAATTTAGTCCTAGGTAGTAAAACTAAGTTATTTAATCTGACTATAACTCATCTAAGAGATTGTTAGAGAAAAAGACAAGTACTCCTCCAGGTTTCACTATTAAAGACATAAAGAATTTTGTTTTCTTCCCAGTGCAACAGAACTTTGATGAAGACATTGGTATATACATAGATACATCATCTTTAGAGATCCTATCCAGAATGGCCACTGACCTTGAAATGAATGCAGCTTGGTTTGCTATAGAAAGAACCTCCCTTACATTCACGACCAGACACTCTTTGCTTGTGAAAAGTTCTAGCTTGGAAATCCTCCATTTTTTTCTCATAACTTTCATTTTTCACTCCCCTTGCAGCCAGCTGCTTTGCATCCATTTCTTCTTTGGATACCTTAAAGATCGATGATGATAAATTCTGCTTTTAAAGGTCTTCTACATCTCAAAAAAGCAGTAGATACAAGTGTACCTTGGAATAACATTTAGGATCCTAACTACACAATCCCACTCCCTGAGTGCATTCTGTAGCTCTGCTCAGAGTGCAGAACACAATTACTTGAAGATACACTTTTCTTTGCCTAGTATGGAACGAAAAAAGTTGTTTCCACATCAAGCAATCTGTGTTGCAAACTCAACAGAAAGTCATGTTCAGTTTTTCTAGAACTCACATGACTTAATAAGATGTGATGTGTGTCTTCACTTATCTCTGAACTAAAACTGAAGTCCTGTTTTCTCTTTAAGGGAGCAAACACTACAAGGTCAGCATGAAACAGCATCTACTCTGATGATATTCTTACATCTGCATCTCTACAGCTACGAAATAATTCTCCATTTTAACTGCAAAACAGATAGTTATTGTTTTTAAGCAAGGATCCTAAAACAACACTTGCCAATACCATTACTTCACATGTGAAGTCGTTACTTTCATATTTGAAAATACTGAGTTATGTTATCCCTTTCCCAGTCTTTTGGAATGAGACCAAACTCTCCAACTGGGAGATGACTTTATGAAGCCAGCAATGAAATCCATTCTGTTGACCTTGAATTTGGGAATGATAAAATCCAGGACTTTATCTACAAAAGCAAATAAAATTTTCTAATCCATTAAGACACTTCTATGGATACTATTAACATTTTGCAAAGGCTAAAGCTTCACAATGAGTCCATTACAAAAGGATCTCATCTGCATTATTTTTTCTGTTTCCGACAGGAGATATCACAACATTTACCTTTTGCAAGTCAAATTCCTGACTCCAAAGTCCTGGGAACTCTGGTTCTACCAGGACCTTGTCCCTGTCTTTCTCATCTTCACCACTGGCACGGAGCAGGTAGTGGGCTATTGGGTCAGAACTCTCTCCTGCAGCTGAGGAACAAGCTGATGGGGAGCGCCAAGACTTTTGTGAAAGAACCTAAGTTTTGAAGATATAGTTAAAAATGACTAGAAGACAGTTACTTCAACAGGTGACAGTTTCAGAGATCTTTTAATACAAACATACAGGTCTATAGAGCTCATAGGCCAGAGATGACAATGTAGGTTGATTACTTCTTAAGACACTGAACACAGACAAATCTGATGTTAAAAGCACCTATATGATATTAACTGTATGTACAGGAGGCCAGAAACTAGTCCTCAGAAATTCAGTGCCCTTCTCCTTTGACAAAAAGTAAAACTAAAGACAGTGCCTTAGGCCTCTGCTCACCTGTGATGCTGCTCCAGCTGGAGGTGAGCAGATCTTCTCAAGATACTGCCACGTTCTCATTCTCCACAGGACAGAACGCTCCCGTTTGCATCCACCTTTCATTTCCTTAGCACAGGACTGACTTTTTTTCTGCTTTCGAATAGAAGCTTTTTCTTGCAAAATTCGAGACACAATCTCAAGTTTTCTTGATTTTTGCTGTTCTCTAGAAGCTCTGTAATCCAAAGTCGTAAAAAATACAAAGCCCATCATGGTTGTTATATTAACTACGGTCCACTTTGTTTTGAGCCTTTAAGCTAAATAGCAGATCTCCAAATTTGGTGAAGTGGTAATTTGTGTCAGGACACCAGGTGATTCACAGGTTATTTATACATTTTAGCAGACTAAATATACTCAATCTACTGTTTTAGAAGTTGAGGAGTTGACAGAGCATACCAGTCATTGCTACTGCAAGCAAAGGTTTGAAATAATTTTCCTAACCCAGTTAGCTATTTAAAGAAAACTGCCTACCTGAAATCTAGTGGATTTAATAAAGGGAGAATGGTTATAAGCAAGGACAAAAGTTCTCAACTTGGGAGATATGAATTCAAAGCTATGTATAAGTACAAATTCCATGACACACTGAGAGAAGTGACAATAGAGATTTAATCTCAGTTTTAATACCAGCAGTTTAATACACAATTTTCTGCAACGAACTACCACACTAATGATGGCTTTTAATATAGACTTTCACCTCTTCCAACTAATCCACATAAAATAATTACTGATTCTAAATAGGAGGAAAGAAAATATCACCTCATTTACTACTGCCTACTGAAGCACTTTAATGTCTGAATGTAGCCTCATGATGCCCAATTGCAGCAGATAGATGGCATTGTTTTTATAATGTATTTTTGGAAGATCATGGTACAAATAAATTAATCATGGCTACAAAGACAGGAATGTTGTACTGACCCCAGTGCTTTCGGCCTTAAGTATAAACCATCCTGTGTTCCTAGGATCAATTCTTGTCTTTATTAATCTCTTGGTAGGTGACATACAATTTAATGACATGATGATTTTAATGACTAAAATAGTTATTTTCATTTGCAGGTAGTTGAGATATACATATTCAGGCTGAAATATACTCAGTGAAAACTGAGACTATCCCTTCACAGAAAAGGAGAAAGGCAGAGAGCCCTGGGGAAAATAACTGAGCAGCTCTTCAGCAGATTAGCAGGATGGCAGCTGAAATTAGAAAAGAAGTGCTGTGAGAACCATGGCAAAGCTAACAGTAAGACTAACAAACTGTGATCTCCCTTGGCCTGCAAAGGCAAACAACAAAAGGGAGAAAGCAAGCAAGGTGAAAAGGATTAAACTCACATAGAGTGGGCTATTTCCAGCAGATCTTTACAAACTGATAGGATTATTTTATTGACATGACTTTTTGGACATATTTAGAGATAGCAGGAA
>NW_009954555.1:4305401-4327799 GCF_000747805.2 Chaetura pelagica
GCAGGAATGGTGCTATGCACCTATCAAGAGTGAAGCTTTATTTAACTAAAACTTAAGACTTATTGAACCTTCAGTTACTAAATCTCTAAGATTTGCTACAGGTTTCTGCCTTTGTAGCAGAGCCAGCATGCAGTAGCACATACCTCATCCACCCTCTGTTTGGTATCTTAGCTCAAATTTGTCTTCATAAGCAGTTAAAAACAATAATTAAGCTTTGCACTGGAGCAGATGAGATCCAGGCACATTCCTATTATCTTTACTACAAAGGCAGAGGAGTAATTTCAATCGAAAAAGCACAGGGGACAGTCCCTCACTTCTGACCTTCTTGAAGTGCAATCTTCCAGAAACTTCCTGTGAAAGCCTAAAGAAGATACTCAGTTTTTCTAGGGACAGTGTTGAGAAATGCAGAAGTACAATTACTGAAGGCATCCAGTTTAGGTTCACTGAATTCTCCTTCTGGAGTAGTTTTGTCTTCTTTGCACTCTCCATAGAATCTGGGCTCCTAACTTTGGTTCTCTGAATAATACCTAAACTACAAGTTCAAGCCATTAAGTCCCACACCAGAGGAAAGGAATGAGTTCGCTGCCTGGAGCCAGCCTCAGATGTTTTCAAAATCAGATGAAGTGCTCCAATATGCTGCATGAAGTAAGCAGCAGAGAGTCTGATAGAGATATGGACACTTACTGTTGCTCTTTTTCATGCTCTAGCAGTCTTTCACGGAGAATCATTTCCTTGGCAACATTGCCTCCCTCTGCCAGGATTTCTTCCCTCCTTTTCATCTCCTGCTTCTTTGCCTCCAAGGCCATTGCTTTGTTCGAAGCCTGGGAAGCTTGGAGTTTTTCCTGTGAAGCCATACAAACCAGTTATATGTTTGATTCACACCTTCAAGAATATAAAACAGATAATCTAATGTTGATCCCCTTATCTAAGGATAAATTCGTGGTAGATTTCTCTGAACTTACCGTTTTTAACATACACAGTAGGCATGGCACAATGAGATACAGAAAGCTCTAACTAGGCCAGGGCTACTTCTTTACCCTTCCAGCCTGCCCTTGAAATGCTACTCACTGAAGCAATGGAAAAAGGTACAGTTCTAATCAAATCAGTATTAAGATCAGATTCTACAGAGCATAAGTAGAACAGCAAAGTAGCAGAGCTCAGAAGTTAAGAATTTAAATAAATTCTTAAAGTAACTGGATTTCTTCCGTTTGTTTTCTCCATATTAATAATTTCTGCTTTGGGATCCAGAGAACAGGAAATAGTTCTGGCTGAGCTTTCAGATCTTATTACACTTATTAACATGTACATTCTTTTCAAGAGAGAACATACAGGACAACATGGCTGTTGACAGAATGAATTCCACAAGTAGAGGTGTCAAACTCTGCCCATACAAATTTAACACCCTGAGTCCTGCTGTTGAACTCTCCCCAGTTTCAAAAGATTGGGTTGGTCATCTGACAGGATCAGACAATTCTGCAAAGCCAACTGAACTGATTTCATGAAACCCCAAGCAGTCTAACAGCCAAGGTCTCCACCCCCACCCCAGCAGTACCCTGTTGGAAGTGATGCTGTTTTTCAGGGAAAGCACAGCTTGGATCCTTCTCTCCATATGCTCCTGAGTTTTCACTTCTTCCTTTGCATTTTTTTCATGAACTCTGTAAGCAAAGTAAAATATTTCAGGCTGATATCCTGGGAAGCTTTTATTATTAGAATGTTTAACCTGACAAGTGGCAATTGTCAACGTCAGCACTCTTCCTGCAAGGCTGTGTGTTCACTGTGATACTGGGTGTGGGTAACGTGGAAGAGTTGGAAGACTCCTGTATATACAGCACTACTCAGGTTCCAAGTGCCAACAGGCTTTCAACTGGTTTGCTCAACATTTTTTTTTTATTTGGAATATGAAGAATGTGTTCCACATTATGACATATGTCTAAGTTGCTAAAATAAAGTAAGAATTCAGGTGCTGCTCATATAACCAAGATTTAAACAATTGTGTTGTAAGCTTTTCATAAGCCCCTTGTAGGATTTATTTTTTAATGTGGGTACAAGCTCTAAAATGTGGGCAGAATTAAGTCTGAGAGTATTCCAGCTAATATAATGGTAAGCTAGAAAAAAAATAATCTGTAAGATCAATGTATTTGATACAGTACTCAGGGAAAAAAAAAACAACTATCTAACTGGTTGTTCATTTTCCTTAATTATTTGAAGTTTGCACATGCCATCTAAAAACTAAACCAACACAGAAACAGTACAATAATACCAATAATTTTTCCAGCTAATCTCTAGCATGCAAATAAAAGTAATAAATGTTCATAGTTTTTTTTAGTAGGAAGATAAATCATCACCACAGTTAGATTTGATGATCTTGAAGGTCATTTCCAATCTTGACAATTTTGTGATTCTGTATAACACAAACCTACTTCATTTACCATTAAGCAGAACAGGAGCACAAAGGAATGGCCTTTCAACCAGGGTGACCAGGCTGCACAAGAGCTTTTTTACCACACCCCAGAGTGCACATTTCAAACCTGGAATTCAGTTAGACTGCTTCAAAGTACTGCAGCTAATGACACACACAAATAAAATGTTTAAAATAATTATTCATGCCTATAAGTAGCCAGAGCCCTCTTCAACTCAGCAAAAAGACAGTCCCTTCAGCTACAGGGACTCTGAAGACCACGCTAGGGCAGTAAGTGGATTTTTTCTCTTTCCAAGTCCTTGGGTGCCATGTAAGATTTGATTCCTTCACAGCACTGCTACTGTAGCGATTTCCAAGTGTAACAGAAGACATACCTAGCAGAAAAATTATTATTCGTCAAAGGCTAAAGGATAAACTATTGTACAGCAAAGAATATACAGTGACAGAAAAGAGTGAACAGCAACCTTGCCATGCTTTTTCTCAGGAAGCAGAGTGCTTTTTCATGGTTCCTTTCGGCATCTTCACGGATTTTTTTAAGCCTTTTTTCATATTCTTTCTGGGCCTCCTCTTCTTTTCTACAAAACACAGGGAAACCAACAGCTGCAACACACCCAAGGAAACACTGATGCCACCACAGTGACAACTAAGGATGGGTCTGGGGAGCTTATTAATGTGCTGAAATGAGGACACAAGGATTTCTACCCAGCCCCTCCCTGTACAGTCTCTTGTTTTCACAAAACCTATACAGAAATTGGTAAACTGGTGTCCTCTTTCTGTCCAAGAACTCTTGAAGAACTTGACGCTAAATTCAGCACATCTTGGCAGTCAACAGCAATGCAGACAGATGCAGTTAGTCTGATCTAGTAAACTTCACTTCCTTAGACAAAAAGCACCCACAGGTTTTGTCTCTAGCAAGCTTATTTTCATAGATCAGAAATCTTTACCTAAAGCAACACTTAGCTAAGAAACACAAGAGCACAGAAACACAAGAGCACTGGTATTTGAATTTGCTAATCTTCTTAGGGCAACAAAGCTGGTGAAGCGCCTAGAGAATCAATCTTATGAAGAACGCTTGAAGGAGCTGGGAATGTTTAGTTTGAGAAAGAGGAGGCTGAGGGGAGACCTCATCAGTCTCTACAACTACCTGAAAGATCATTGTAGAGAGGTTGGTGCTGGTCTCTTTTCATAGGTAATTAGCAACAGAACAAGAGGGAAGAGCTTCAAGCTGCAACAGGGCAGGTCTAGACTGAACATTAGGAAATTTTTTTTCACAGAAAGAGTGGTCAGACACTGGAACAGGCTGCCCTGGGAGGTGGTGGAGTCACTATCCCTGGATGTGTTGAAGGGTCATTTGGATGTGATGTTGGTGGAGATGGTTTAGGGGAGAACTTTGTAGAGTAGGGATGATGGTTGGACTTGGTGATCCCAAGGGTCATTTCCCACCTGAATAGTTCTAGGATTCTATGATTCTCAACACCTGAAATAGTGAATTGGCTAAAAATTAAGTGGAGAAAGGAAGCAGAGACTGATTTATAGGTGCTTACTTTGCTCTAGACCGCTGTTTCTTCTCTGCCTGCAGTGCTGCTGTTTTCTCATTCCAAATCCTCACCTTGGCTCGTTCTTGGTATTGCATCTCTAGCTCCTCCTCATCTTTCTTCATTTGTTCATGGAGGATTTCACATTTTCCCTGCTCAGTTTCTATGTGCCACATCTCAAGCCTTTAAAACAAAGTGTGAACTGTTTTCATGAAATACTGACATTCCTTCACTTACAGATATTAAGTAGGTAAGGCTCTGTGGTGGAGTGATTAACTTTTGAGACCACTGAACAGCAGATGAAAACCGTAATAAAGATTGACTCCCATCACAGTTTCCTTATTCCCCCACTTACATGTTTTCTTTTAGTGTCAAAGCAATTTTCAACTCAAAATCCTTCTCCCTCTCCAGCTCAGCCTGCAGCCGTCTGCGCATTGCCCGAAGGCGGGACACGGCTGGGCTGGGAACAGTAAAAAGAGACAGTCAGAAAGAAATTGGAACGAATAAAGGTGAAAAAAAACAACATCCCACCAAGATCAGCAACAACAACAACAACAAATATTACCTTTGAGCTTGCAATTTATGGTTTAGAATTCTACTAATTTATGCAGTTTCTTACCTAACCTTCAAAGTGGCCATTTAAACTATCATGCATTGGTTGAAATGTACAGAGGACCAGTTACTTGAAAAGCACTGACCAGTAGCTTAACTTGACTACTCATTTATCAAGCTGATGGCTTTACAATATTCCATGTTCTTTGTCTCCAGTGGCAGTGTTGCCACAGAGTTTTTCTTTTCCTTGGTCCCAGGAAAACCAATAGACAGTGTGCTACAGACCTTTTTTGTTGAAGGAGCTGTTCCATTCTGGCAGTTAACCTACCTTTATAATTCTATAAATCATCAATATACTAATTTGAAGATTAACACGGGTCATACAATGCAGCTCCAGTTTGTTCACAATGCACTGGTTCCTGGTACACAAGCCACCCACTCCTTTCTATTTAAACTAAATGTGAAGAGCACAGTAAATTGCCTCCCACTTTATAGCACAAGTGCTTCAGAACAGCTCCTGGATGCAGGACTACTCCTGAAAGGGATTCATGCATTTCAGAAAGTAAAACAAATGGAGGGGGGGGGAAGGCATATATATAAAGTGGTGATTGTTAGTAGTTACCAGAAGCAAAACCATAATACCTGAAGCTGCCATAGCACAGTAGGGTTGGTTGGTAACTGAGACTCCAAAAAACATAATTAAGGCTGATTTAATAATCAGTTGTTATATTTTAAAACATATGCCTCTTTCCCATCCATTCCTAAGTGTCCACCTCTTTCTATACCAATTTACCTAACAGAATTTTACCTCTAGCCCAGGAAACACAGAGACCAATGATCCCCAAGCCAAGGCACCATTACTGTGTGTTCCAAAAGGAGGAATTCTTGCTGAAAAAAAGGGACCACAACAGCCATGCTCACCACCAGGGCAGTGAACTCACTGCTCACAGGAGCAGTGACCTTGTGCCACAACAGCCTTGCAAGCCACTCCAGTCACACCTCACCCTGGGAAGGGCAGGGCTTTCATCAGTGATCTGTTAACAGCTTTAATACATGCACTTGAGAATTCCAGCAACTGTTCAACAACATGAAGAGAGGAAACAGGCAAGTTTCTCTCATTAATTGCACAGATAAACCCAATGGATGCCTGCAGTCTTTGGTAACCAGACACACTCTCTACCTACACATTGCCAGCCTCCTCCTCTGTCTCTATTTCAATGTCTACACACTCCAGCTGCTTTGTGAGCCTCTTGATCCGCAGCCGACACCTACTCTGCTGGTCTCTGCAACACACAAACAGAGCATTCATATTGGGTAGGTTCTTTACTCCTTCTCATGGAACTCTTTTGTTTGGGGGCAAGCAAGTATGTTCCTTGAAACACTGACCTGGCCTTTTGGGCCTCAAGTTCCTTTTCTTTAGCTATGTCATTGAGCTCTTTTATGTTCCTCTGTAAGGCAAATATGCGAAGTCTATCTGTGTACTTCATAGCCTGTGTATTTGTAATGTCATCCAAATTGTGTTCCAAGCTTTCCCTTAGAAATGAAATACACAATTAACAATGAAAACAATGAGAAATTGAAGGATTATGTAAAGTTTGTTCAATTAACCAAACCTTCTCTTGAAAAGACAACAAATTTACTGTTAAAACTGGTAATAAAACAAGTTATTTACATGCTGGAATCAGATTTGTCTTCAGCTCCTTCAGAACTGTCCTCGTTTTCCCTTTTGTCACCACCAGCCAACTCTTCTTCAGGCTCATGTGCTAACAGATATTAAAACAAAAGTTTAATAACAGTTGGAACTGTAAAATGCAAAGCTTTTATACTTGTTGTCAAAATGGGGAGAAGCAGAGGTGACATTTCATGCCATTACTGTAGCATATATGTATGAGCAACTGAATCATACAGCCAAATATTTGACTTTTACCATCAGTAACTGAATCAAAAGGGCTGACAGAGGTAAAGAGTAGAGAATTTACTGCTACAGTAACAATGGGTTAGATTTGGAGCGTGCAGTGTAATGCTAGAGAACACCTACTGGAATCATTGCATTTACGTGGAATATCCTTTTACCCTAGAGCTGGACTGTTCCCATCAACTACATTAGAAGACACATCAATGGTTTTGTAAATTATCAAAACAATTAATCATTTTCACCTTCCCAGTGTTCTTCCACATTAGAAAACTCATCAGCTTCGTCTCCTTTTTCTTCCTCTTCCAGAAATGGCAGAAGAGATTTTTGTTCTTCTTCATCACTATGGTTAATCTCATTATCTTCCATACTGATAGTTCTTTCAAAACAACCAGGCTAAGAAGGAGAAGAGCACATGGTTTATATATATACACATATTTTCCAAGAACTTGCAAAAGTGGTAACTATATCTTGGGATGAATTAATAAGCTTCAGTACCTACTTAATGCATATGAAGTAACTTGATACAATCACACAACTTTGTACTAGTTACACATCTCGAGTATCAGCTTTAATAAATCTCTTACAGAGAAAAAAGGACACTGCCAATTTTTAAATAACAATTAATTCAATAATAAAACAAACCTCCTGAATGTATTTTATCCACTTAGGCAACCACTTTACCCAGAATGATTAGGCAACAACTCAAAACTATTTGCTCTTGTGTCTTACGCATTTCCCCCATGTTAAGTACACTGTTCTCAAATGTTGTTACAATTTCTTTAAAATTTAGTAAATTCTGTAAGTCCAATAGAATGTTATTTCCAAATGGCTGAGATTTCATCAAGATACAGAGATTTGTACATGTAATTAATTCTAATGAAGTTGGTAGCTCAGCTTTGAGCACATTGATGTAAATCCTCCTGCAGAACCCAAACCCATAAACTAAAAGTAGCTATTTTCTCTAATTAAGAAGCAGAGAGAACACCCCACGGAACGTGAAGCACAAAACAGCCCTTTACAATCCTACCCACCACCTCAAAACCAAAACCCAACCCCTCCCCTCCGTTTAAAACATCGCCAGCCCCTGATAAGCAACGCAACCAACCAGCAGCCCCAAATCATTGCTAACCAACCCGCCGCGGGGCCAAGAAGCACAACTCAAACCTCAGAGCAGGGTTAAATCAGCCCAAAAAGCTGAGAAGAGGTGGGGTAGGGTAAGTTATTTCCTGTGGTAACTGCCGTCTGTGCTGTGGTTGTCACGGGCAACGGGGCAAACCACCGGGAGCGGCGGGGCCCGCAGTGGTTCGTTCCCACCCGGTTCCCGCCTTTCAGTTCCACAGAGCGACAAACTGAGCGACAAGTTCTTCAAGATTTGAGCCAGCTGAGGGTTTTCATCAGTTTTGGGTCGGTTTAGGGTTTTTTCTTTGTTTGCTTGTTGTCTTTTATTTTTTTTTTGCTGCTGGATGGTTATTTTATTTTTAGGTGCATCTTTCCAGGGGTTTGTTGTGGGTTTTTTTGGTGAGGTTTTGGTAGGTTCTCTAATATATAAAATGATGAGTGATACTTGAAAACAAAACAAAACAAAACAAAAAACCACAAAATGGTGGCTTTAACTCTTCCATGCTATAGGTGTGAATAGGTGAGTACCTGTGGCACCTGTCCTTGGGCATCCAGCTCTGGGGATTCCATGTCGCTGAAATCTGAGAAACTGTCAGCAAAATTCAAGCCTGTTCTTTATTCCACACACATGTTTTAAGCGAGTTGGTGGCGCTATGATTGAAAAAAACTCTCTGTAGTGAATTCACGTGGCTTTCTGCAATGCAGAAGTTGTCTAGATTTGAGGTTGGATGAGGTTCAGGAAACGGAAGATTTCCAGTTTTCAATCCAAAGCGAAGCTGCCTCAAATGTCTTTTCAGAAATAAGCCCGCCCTGTTGTGACAATAGGATGTTACCATTAGTTACTAATTAAAGGTTGTTACAGCAAAAGTCATGTGTACTGATCCTGCTGCCCATTTGTAATGGCAGATTGGGAATGTTTCCTCCTGCATCAGCAGACATTGCAGCTTTGGAGGTTCCCTGTAACACTTCAACAATCGTTACAAGGGTGCACAAACATGAAAAAGTACTTAGATGATATTTCAGGAATGTATATAGTAAAGCTAAAAGTCTATATTCATAAAATGTGTCTCAGTTGGAATGCTCTGCTCTTCAGAGGCATCTTCTGAACCTGCTGTTTGCTCCCTTCAGTTACCAGACTATGGCTCTTAATTGGTAATTAACTGAGTTTCCTTTCTATTCCATTCCCTGTATTACCTTGACAAAGTTAAGGGACAGTGCCACTAGATGCACAGAAAAGCAGATTCTTGAGCCCTTATTCTTGGCACTAGGCCTAAATGACATGCCAGAGAAATTCAGCTATTCAAGGACTCAAAGTGATTCAGTTATTAAAATATTGAGACATCATTCTGTAAGCAGAGCTCTATACCAAAATAGACACTCATCTGTACACAGAGATGGAAGGAATTCTCAGGTTTGTTTAATTGAAAATGTTCCTCAATTGTAAGCAATATTTTTTATATATTTTTTATAGCTGCTATGGGGAGGTCTGTGTTTTTGATACCATGAACATGCTGCTAATCTAAGTATTTATTTCCACTGCTACCCACAGTATAGAGTATATATTACTCACAGGGACCAATTAATTGCCCTACACTTATGCTCTAGGTCCTCATTCTTCAGAAATATATGGACATTCTTAGCTCTGTAGAGTGTGGAATCTTGATTTTATGCCATCTATTCATATTACATACAGACATTTGCAGGATTAAAGCTACAAGATGTAGTCTAAAAATATGCAGTGATTAACTGTATAGCTCTCTCTGCAGATCTAGAATAGATATAACTCTGGTTAACTCTAAACCCACCAGTTCTCCCACTCCTGTAGTCCGAATGTAAGAGATCCAAGCATGTTTCTGTCCTCCAATGGAAGACTTGTAGAGAACATCTGGTATTATCACTCATTTTCAGTATCTTGTGATATTTTTATTCAGGCTATTTATTCAGTAAGAGTTTAGAACTGTCTGGATGATTTTCATAACAACAACAAAGAAAAAAAGGTTAACTGTAGTTCTAGACAATAAATATGCGGTTAACCTCTAAGGGTCCTAAAAACCTAAGTCAAGGAGAATAGTTGATTTGCAGCTTTGCTGTAAACCATGGTGGGTTGTAACCACTGCTGCAGCCAGAGACACACCATTTGGAGTTGATTACAAACTGAATTGTCATTTGTAGGAAAAGCTGGCATAGGATTTACTCAGGACTGGAACAAAGTTGAAATTGCTAACCCAACTTAATGCAGAAATAACAGATATTGTGTTACTAGTTTTACAACAGCCCCCTGCCCATCAGCAGCACTAATTGCAGAGTGCACAGTGCCTGCTACACCTGCCTGCACCACTGCTTGGCCCATGGCCAGGAGTTTGTGTCAGGTGAACCACTGGTCACTAGGGAAAAGCAATCTGGATTTGTATCTCCCACTGTATTGCCCAGAGAGAACGTATCTGCAGTTCCTCTGAAGGTGCTAAATTATGGCTCCCCAGAGAAGTTAGTATCTGCCAATCCACAATTTACATCTATCAACTTAGAGTCAGTGAATCTATTCCAGTTTAAGCTCCAGATTTACAAAAAAGGCATTGGTTGATGCTACTTTTCTAGGTTTTGTAGGTTCTGACCACAAGTGATACATCTCTGAGAAACTGGGTAGCAGAGTGTATATCTATAAACTAAAATCCTGCTGTTTTCTTACTGTGAAATTAAATTTAGAGGCTACTTTAGCAGCACCTCACGACCAATTTGAACCTTAGCAGAACTGGACAGTTCACTTTGCTATATGGTTACATACTGTGCTTCTCCAGGCAGTTGGCATTTCTTTTCTGAACGTTTCCAAGGTGACAGCAGCTCATATATGGAGCTTTCTAGCTTTTAGGCAGGAAGACATGCCAATAATGGCATCTTAATTTTTGCAGTGTGGTTCATATCAGATTACATAAAACAACTTCTCTGCCCCTATTCTATGATATGAATCAACATTTGACTGCAAATAATGGCCAAATATTGATAAGTATCTTACCAATGAGTCATCCCTACAGTTGTAGTTAGAAAGAATGAGGAGGCATTTACTACCAGAGCACTCCACAGAGGAATGAATGACCAGGGAGGCCATCACCTTCAGTCCTGGAACTAGCCCTGGCCCAGGGATAAAGTGGAGAATCTAATCCCAAAACTGGAAAGAGAAAAAGAGGGCAAAGTGTCTGGTCACACTGCCCTTTGTGTTCATTAAATAATCTATGCAGACTGCGGGAAGAACTGGGTGTTCTATGGAACATCTGGAATCAGATAAAAACTAGATTCCACATCCAGCACTTTAGATGAAAGCAAAAAATTCATGTTGTGGTCATAGTGCTATCTTTTAAATGCAGACATATTTGTACTGGGGCCACAGGACATTCATACAGTGCAAGCACAGTATAACCTCTGAAATCCCAGCATGCAATTACTGCTGATATTCCCAAATCTCATTTATAAAAATAGCCATATGTGTGTAATTTATATATCCAGAGACATTTGGCAACGTTGCTACAACAGTCTTACACGAGCTGCTTATGTGGAATCGTGGGAGAGCGAAACTAATTATCCATGTGGTACGTTTTTTGCCTTTAAAAATTACATGTGACAATATGACATCCTTACTTTGCTGGCAGTAAAACCACCTGTCCTGCTTGGAAAATGATCTATTGAGGCATCAGGTAATGCAGTGCAACTGTAAAATAAATGTAAATAACAACCTGGTCACGGGGGAGCTTGGCTGGATCCCATGAGGTCTCTGATGATCTACCCAAGCTCCACACGAGGTCAGACCATGGGGTG
This sequence comes from Chaetura pelagica, assembly GCF_000747805.2. Classification (NCBI taxonomy): domain Eukaryota; kingdom Metazoa; phylum Chordata; class Aves; order Apodiformes; family Apodidae; genus Chaetura; species Chaetura pelagica. The sequence goes on from NW_009954555.1 coordinate 4,316,749, forward strand.
ACTCTTTTCATACAAGCTGTTGCCAGCAGCCAGAGGGATTGAGGAGAGGTAGTCATTCATTTAGTAGGGTAACAAAAAGGCTTAAGAAAAATGTAGTATCATGGGCCATTTTTTGGAGAATATTTGACAGTTCCAAGCCAGTAGCTAAAGGAAAGCTTTAAATGTTTTAAAAGGATTGGATGAGAAAGATTTGGGGAGCTTATTTATTTTGTTTTGATGTTTTAATAGCAATTTTAATTGTTTTTTTTAATCTATCTCTTGAGCAATTTTAATCTGTCATTGACTGTAAACAGTCTGGGATATTCTGCTAGAATTGCAGGAAAATAAACATATTGTAGATCATTATTATTTTATCCCCTCTCTTCCCTTTGGCTAATAGCAATTTTTCATTTTGAGTGGGGGTGTACATATATGAAACAGCCTATTTTGCTTAAATATGTATTTGTATGGAGAATCCACTACAGGCAAGGCTGAATGACCTAGCATTTGTCCTTCTTCCATATAAGATAGAGGCTATAATTAAGGCCCATATGCATAAAATGTAATTTATTTATTTGAGAGAAGCCACACATTTATTTTAGGATTTTGTGGAAATGGATCTTAGAACATCTCTTTTTCTGAAGAACAGCCACAAAATGGTTGCTAAATCAGTCCTGTGAAAACAACATGAGATTTTGTTAAAGCCAGCAAAGCAAATAACTTTTTCATAGGATCAAAGTGAGAGCTGAAAGGGCAGTTGTTGTGGAAATAGAATTCTTTGGGAATTATTCTTTTAGTGGGTTGCTGTTGTATTTTTACTTGTTTTAATGATCAAATTTGTAACAAATCTATCCCTGTAGAGTGTATGTTGCCATGATGGACTTAAACACAGAATGTTAGGGGTCGACCAACATCCAAATCACTCACACATTTCTCTTTACATACGTATAAAATACACAAACACGTGCTCTAAGTGTATAAGTGGCCTTGGCTGATTTCTGCTCATCACAGATGCTGAAGACATAGAAAACCTGTTATTTTTTATACTGGTAAATTAGATGACAGCTGTCAAGCCAAAGAAAAACAATACCAAGGAATTATCAGAGTAGGAACATAGCTCATTGGAACAGTCCTCAAGAGTGGGAAAAACATGAAAAAAAATGGTAACTGAAAATACCCTGAAAGGTGTAAAACTGTTCTTTTATACAGTGAGACAAAATCATTCTGTACATCACCCTGAAAATTCCATCTAAAATCCTTTGGTTTCCTTCCTCCAAAAAACAGTTTTCATGCAACAATCCAACTACTTGAGTTTAAATTTAGGTCTTTTCCTCCTTAGTGTGCATTAGCTGCAGGCATGACCATTGAAATCTGCAGAGGAAGGAACAGATCAGAAAGAAAATAAACCACATCATTCTTACACGTTTATGACATATGTATGTGTGTGTATGTCAGTCTGTGTAGGTATCAGTCTTGTATGTGTGTGTATGTCAGTCTGTGTAGGTATCATGTACATTTGTACCCAATCTGCAGATACTCTGTGCAGTTGTTCTCCTCCTGGATCCCATGGGGCTGTTAATCCCCTCACCCACCACTCCTCAGTTCCCATTTGAAATATTGCCAGTAAATAATAATACAGAATTAAGCACACAAAAAAAGAGAAACCCAACACTTTACCCCAGGTGCATCCTTTCATTTGACTAAGGTACCTGCACATTCACTTTTGCTTTGAGATACAATTTCTTTAAAATGTCTCCTTCACAGTGTTTCCTTTGTGGGTTGGTTTTAAAATTGTCATTTCTAGATTGAACAGCATAAGAAAAAGCAGGGGAGGCGGAGGAGGAGAGAAGTAAAGCGCGAATATGGAGGAGAAAATCGAGTTTGACCTGCAAGTAGAGCTGAAAGCAAAGTCCCGCAGAGGCTCGTGGCCGGGCTCCCCGCTGCCCCTGCTGCGCTGAGCCCCTTCCTCAGGAGCGGGCTGAGGTCCCGGCAGTTTGCAAGGCACAAAAGATGGAAATGTGCACGTAACGATGTCAGCAGCTGCGGGATGGAGCCTGGCAAAGGCGGTTTCACAGCTCCGAGCTCGCTGAAGTGACCTGAGCGGTTCCCTTGAGAGATGCCCCTCAGGAACCTGAGCGAGGAGGCAGAAGTTTGTAACACCTTGGCTCGGCCGCTTTTGTACCGCCCGCCTGGGACAGCTTTTAGCAAGCGAGGAGGTGGCAGCTTCCCCTCACCAGAGCTCCCCCCTCTATTTATATTCCCTCTCTCCTTGAAAAGCTGCTGGAAGCCGGGCTGCAGCTGCGGGCGCCCCGGAGCCGTGCAGCGGGATTTGCGGAGGGGCGGGGGCAGCTCCCGGCACCCTCCAGCTCCTGCCTCTTTAGCCCTTTCCCACCCTTTCCCGTGCCGGGCAGACCCGCTCCTCATTCCCCTCTCTCCGGACAGCCCGCGCTCCATGGCTGCACCGCATGTGCCCTTCGCTCGGGCTGCATCTCCCTCAGCACATGCCTAACATTCCCGGAGCACTTCTAGTTTGCTCCCCCCGCGCTCGGTGGGATTAATCATTTCGGAGATTATTGTCGGTACCCAGCCGCGCACCCGGGAAAACCGGTCGGAGGAAGAGCCGAGAGGTTCTGAAAGCAGCTGAAGAGCTGATGCCAGAGCCGGGCAGTGGAGCCGGGAGGGGGTGAGCGGCGGAGACCTGCCCGGCTACCGGCTCCGCGTTCCCGGCTACCGACGGGGCTCCCGGGCACTGTCGAGATTGTGGGGGCTGCTGCTGCTGAGCAACAATACCTTGCTTTAAACCCAGCCTCAACTTGTCATAGCAAGTAAGGATGGCAACGCTACTGGAGCTTTGGAGCTGCCAAGAGAGCCAGGGAGCCGGGGTTTTGTTTGCTACCGTCTAATAAATGGGAGTAAAATGGAATTTCTCACCTGGGTTTTTCCTGCCTTGGTTCTACTGTGCACCCAGCAGCACAGGTGTATCAGGTAAGAAAACGCCTTATCGTTGGTTCTTACCCGGCCTCCCGGGTGGGGTGGCTGGAAACACAAGCCCTGGCTGTGGCTGTTCCCCTGTCCCTGATCCTGCTCCCACTCCTGCCCAGGGATGCTCTCCACTCGAGGGCTACAGCTGCTCGAGGGAGCGTTCAGCAGAAAAGGGGTCTTGGCTGAAGAGTTTTCTTGATGTGCCCCATCTTTAATTTTTTTTTCCCCTCACCGAGGATGGGTGCAGGTCTATCAACTGAGCAGCAGCTCCTGGGGTTTATCTAGGGATGTATTTTTACTGGGATGCCTGTGGAAGCTTTCGCTCGAGGGCTCTTGCTCTAAACTGGGGGCACTCACTTTTTGTGATGGCCCCGCACGTCCCAGGCACTCTCGTCCCCTTCACCAGCTCCACAGGGGCCTGCTTGGCAGGGAACTCTTCCATAAACCCAGCACAACCCGTGGGTACTAACAGAACATCTTTGCCTAAGGCCTCCACAGGCACAATTAAAACCTCCAAAATACAGGCATTCCTTTCTAATGGGTTCATTAAGTCTCCTGAACTTGAGACAAGAGGAAGAGACTGGCAGAGATCTTAGGAAAAAAACACATTTGAGGAACATCAAGCATTTCTTAAAATAATAAATTCTAAAGACACATGTTTGCAATTCTCTGTCACATTGATTCTGAAGGTGTTAGCTAGGCAACCAGCTATGGTCTCTATATATTCTTGCAGATCTGGAGGCTGTCTGTGGAGAAAGCTTGCCATGATTATGCAATGAAAATAGAAGGGGGAGTAAAAAAGAACTTGGTGCATGTAAAAACATGCCTACATCATCCAGAGCAGGGATGGCTGTGCTATTAAAGGGGGCTTCCTACTTCTACTTTATAAATATTATTAATAGCTTCAGAGGAGTATAAGAGGCAACGTGATAATTGTAGTAAGACACAGCATTGCTGTTACAGCTTTTGGAATTAATTAGTGAGATTTTTCCTTGGGAAGGAGAAGGATCTTGCATTAGAAGTGTCAAGTCAACTGCTTATTCAGGAATGACAGATGATTTATCCTATGACCTTGAATCTGTTATCCAGGGTCAGATCCTGACACCCTCGTGCTCTGAAGCAATCCAGTGTTACAGTGAAGGCAAAGGAAATGCTGCCTATGACCTAAGGGCATTGAGATTTTGCCCATCAATTCAATGCTCCCCCAGCTGCACTGGGGCTAGCATTAAGTATTTTGGCTGAAAAGTGGTGTGGAAATGTTAAGGGAGATTCAGCCTTCTCAGCCCCTGTCTTCAAGGTCTTTTTGTAGGCACAGCAACTGCCAGGATATCTGCAACCTATAATTTGGTGGATAACTTCCTTTGTATTTGGATTAATTACATAGTTACTTGACATTCTTCCTCCAGTTACACAATAGTGATGAGTTGTTTGTTAGAAATATATCTTCTCGTGGCAGAGAACAAGGCAGAATCTGCCTTGTGAAATTCCAACTGCTCAGTTTGTAGTAGTTTTCCAAACATACCAAAGTGTTAAACATTCAATGTCAAAAAAAGCTGCTCTGTTTAGTACAAGTTTTCTGAAGATTCGGGACCTAGCATGGCTATGACAGAACACTGTTCAGGCTTGGAAAAAGTAAGTAACCTTGCTTATATGTATACTTTTGCTGACTTAAACAGAAATAAACCAAATATTTATCGTTGCACCAGTAAAATTACTCACACGAAGACAACCTATAAAGTCATACCCCTTGTAAGGGACCAAGAAGCACATTATCTTCTTCCTTGGAGTTCTGTAATATATTACATACAGTTATTTTTTTGTAAGAGATGCCTTTATGAAGAGCAATGCTTTATTTATACTGTGATTTTATAATAATGGGCAAAAATGCCAATAGCTACATTTTATTGCTCTGATTTTGTTTTCTAAGTGTATTGTCATCTGTGGTTATGGTGACAGAGGCCACCCAACACCTCTAAGTTCTCTGCTTGTGGACTGTGTGTTGACAGGTGTAAGCCAAAACGTGCAAAAAAGGAAAAATATGTCAGTGAGTTCTGGGCTCAGGGGTATGACATGAGACTTCCCAAAGTCAAAACTGCCTGTTAAAATAATGTGAAGGTTTGGCAGAGGGAAGTGGGGAATATATGCAGCCTGCTTCCTCAGAGCATTTTTTAATATCCTCTAAGGGTGCTTTAGAGAGCTGTATTTGAACAGTTTTCTGTCATGTGTGCTGGTTGACTCAAGTGAGGGAGTCAAATTCAGCCTAAGTCACCACATCCTACTTATGCAGTGCTCTTTACGGGGAAACATTTTTTAAAAGTACTATTATTTGGTTTGCTTGAGGCAGTGATTTGTGGCAAGAAATTTTGCATTCATCATTGACTGCTCTTTGGGACAAAGATTGTAGCTTCCACGATTTTATCAGTTTGATATGCTGTGGATCCTGCACTAATAAATGTGTCTTAGGGAATTAGATCACCTGCTGAAACACACCTAATGAAATATTTCTTCATTTGTGTGGGGAAAGACGACTATTGATAAGAGTTTTGGGACACACTTTGTCATTCTCCACTGAAATACTTTAGTTCTCTAATTAAAGAGATGTAGCTTTTCTATGTGAGGTTCTTCTGTGTTAAATGACTTTTAAACATTTTCATAGAATTGTTCTGTGCGTCTCCTTCAGTCTCTTCTTATTCATGGCAACAGAGCAGCTTTAACATACGAATATATGAAGAGAGTGATCCATTTTCTGTAGCTTAGACTCGGAGAGGAAATAAGGGCTTTTATGTTTAAGAGGTTGCCATGAATTAAGCCTAATGCTTTTTCAATTACATTTCAAAATACAAAACATATTTACAGGGTGCTTCATGTAGAGTCAGGAATGGCAGATGGGAAGGATACACATACTGCTCTGGATAATTGTGGACTTTGACAGAGGCCAAATGTGGGTTCACTGACCTTGCAGGACGTTCTTTGTCTTTTTCCCAAGAAAAAGTTTTCTTGAGTAGCAAAGGCATCTGGGACAGGTGCTTTTTATTCTGGAACTGACAGTACTTAGCTCTGAGAGATCTCTTTGTCATTTGAGATTCATTGCTTGGAGTTGTTTTCCCTGGCTGGTGTCAGGGGCAGTTTTGTTAGGCAAAGAAGCACTTCAGACTTTTGCCAGGTTCTTCAGTGGTGATTTCCTCTCCCCTTTGTCATGTGTGCAGGAGAACTAACTATTCTTTTCATAGTTTTAACATTAGCAGTCTGTCTTCTACTGCTAATTACTGAGCTCTGTTGAAGTTCTCACAATGCTTAAGCTCTAGATAGGGTCAGATGCAAATATAGTCTCCAGAACATCTGTTGAAATGAGGTGTGTGCGGAGCCACAGTGTGGATGAAAACCCATCTCTTTCAGCCAGAGTGGCATTGGTACACATGACTTGCCATTCAGTCAGCTGGACAGCCCACTCTGGCCTGGTGCAAAGATAAGCTTTTGGATAAGCTGTTATGCCCCCTGAATTTTACAAATCTATACCTTAATTTTACGAAGTCCTTTAATTACTAGAACAAGCTTTACAGCAGAGTATGTCAGAAAGCGAAGTTGCTGAATCAACTACTAATAGTTTTCCTTTCTTTTCATCTTTACTGCTTACACTATGAAAAGTTAATCCCTTCCAACGTGTCTTTTCTCTGATGCTTTTCTTTGTCAGGTACAATAAATTAATAATATTTTAGGCCATATATAATCCCAACTGCTTATCAAGGATGAATGAAATTATCTCCTTGTCCTTCATGTAACTCTAAAGTATTGGATATGATGTAGAGAGGTCTAGAGGAATGGCTCAAAGGAGTTATCACAAACTGGCCAGAGTTTGTTATGTCTCTTCTCCCTCAATATTCTTGTGGGATGAAATAGAGGGGAATGGGAGATTTCTGCTAAGCTGAAGGACCTGGTATGACTTTAGACCTAAAGAGCATGTGTCAGACTGACATCAGCAGAACCTGGGCTCATTTCTACCATGCTGAATCATGCACCCAGGCATGCAGCCCCTTAATCATCTGTGAGAAAAAAAGCCTGATATTAGAAAAAGCTTTTGGTAACTCAGTGACAACTGTAAGTTACTTTGATTCACATATTCTCTTTGGGTATCTACGAGCCACTTTGTGAGCACCATGATAGTGTGTGAGAATAACAGTGACTAAGAGTGATTTTGTTGCCATTTCAAAGAAATTTTTAAATGAACTATGAACATCAAAAAAGTAAATCTAGCCATAAAATTATTCCATCTGCTGTGCTTTAATAAAACCCAATGGTATTAAGTACATATATTAGTACATATATCTCCACTAACTTCAACACATTTGTTAAACTGATGATCTGACCCTAAGGCTTTATTAATAATAGAAACAAGATTCATTTTAATTGTGTCATGGATATTTAAGTAAAACTCCCTCTAGATTGTAATCTGCTTAAAACACATGGCAAACTATAGCACACAGTTTTTAACCCAGCTTCCATAATTTTAACTTCCTTTTAGCTCTGTGGCTCTCCCTAATGCCATTAAAATAGAATACTGACACAGGATAACTGCTGCATAAGTGCTTGTCCAAAAAAAGATGAAGCTCCTGGCAGTTCTTGTAGTGACATCACTTCTTTTACAGCAAGTAACTGATTATACATTACTTACCTGGGGATGAGCTCTTGATGCACAAAAGTAGCAACACCTATTGTGAAAGGGGAGCAGCAGGATTTGTTTTAATTATTTTTCTCTGGTTGAGCACTCAGAAATACACACGGTACTCTAATTTTGCAACAACTTGTACCAAGCACATTTGTACTATTGTATATGTAGGAAGCACAGGCAGGCTCTCCCATCCTCCCAGATCAGGCACTCAAGGCAGTCACTACATGAGCTGCTTTCTGACTCTGTTTCCAAAACATTCCCTAGAATTTGGCTGCATTTGAGCAACAATAGTTGAGAAGCACCATTTTCTACTGAAAAGGCAAAGGGATTTTTAGGCAGTTATATTAATTCAAGTGTATTTTAGTTATTTACTGTAATGATGAAAAACATCAAGTCTTGTTCTGTACCTACAAAAGGAGCTCAGCTATCGTGCTGGTTAGGAATGCTGTTACATATATAGGGCTGGGACCAGTTACAAATAAGTACATTTTTTAAAGAAAATACTTTCATTTAGTCTCATATTCTCTAATCTGCCAAGGATTAAACAAAACAAAACAAAAAATATTTTCTGTATGAACTGATAGCCTTAGTATTTCCAGAAACAGGATAGTGAATGTGAAAGAAAATAAAGGACAGAATTTCTGAACTGCAGTGTTTTGTGGTATTGCAGAAGAAAGCTAGACCTTAGCATCTGGATCTTGCCAAGTAGTAGGAAACTATAATTTCATTTAAGTAAATACTAACAGTTGGATGATTGAAAGACCAGCATGTAGGAAACAGCAGTCTGATAGAAAGATGTATTTATATAGTTGATGAGACCTAATAAAGATAGCAAAAACTCTGACAACATCTGTTACAAATCTTAAAAGCCCTTGTCTAAATCAATTATGTTATTCCAATTTATGTAACTGAAAATATGGCTCTGAATCTTCCAAGATCCTTACTCAGAAGATACACAGGAACCTGAGAAACAGTAATTTGAGATGAACATAGAGCAGTCTGCTCATGGCAAGGAAGCATTATCAATGCAATTTAATATATGACCCCAATTTTAACATTTTGCTGTGAACTAATGAAGTTTCTAGCCCTGTGCTTTAAGGTCACGTAAGCTCTGTTAATGTAAGTTTCCAGTGTCTCTGCTGCTCAGAACTTAGATTTATACATTGTAATCCCAGAACTCCTTCCTTATATAATTGACTGCCATGAACAGGGCAATCAATGATTTTTCTTTCAGTCCCCTGTGAGTAGAAGAGTTGGTTATTGTAGGATTCTCTGCTACTACACTAGCAATAACTGCATGTGCTGAGCTGAATGCCCAGACTGGCATATTCTGGAGAGAAAAACCATGTGCTCTATGTGGGTCAATGTCACATGAACACTCTGAGGAAGTTATATAAGTACCAAGGCATAATATGTTTATAGTTTATCACTCTGCAGCCTTTCTTTGAGGCTTAATGAGTTTCTCTTCTGTTACCCATGATAGGTGTCTCTCAAATGCCACAGCTATTGCTCCACTTGGTGGAAGATGCTGAAATGGTGCTCAGTCACTCTGGGTATAGTACTTGCTCTGGTGTACAAGAAGTCAATATCTTCCATTTTCTGTTACTTTCCTGTTTGTAAACATGGCCAAGATTTAAAAGATACTTATTCTCTTTACCTAGAGCTATGAACGACATCGGGGATTACGTAGGTTCCAACATCGAAATATCCTGGTTACCCAACCTGGATGATTTAATGAAAGGGTATGCAAGGAATTTCAGGCCTGGGATTGGAGGTGAGACTTTAAGAGTAATGTCTCCTCTGTTTCTTACAACCCTGCTACCCTCTGATGTTTATGTGAACTTCATCCTCTATATGAATAAAAGATTGTGGTTGTCTCTTACCTGGATACTAGAAATAATAACAATTGACAATTTGCTTGATCTTGAAAAAAGACAGATTATACAACAGAATTGGCAGCACAGCCTTCCTGTTGATACAGTTCTTACATCACCAATTTCTAAGTTGAAGGAATTTCGGATTACATTAAGAGGTGATAATTTCTGTATTTGCTGGAAGTCAACTAGATGATGTGGTTTCCAAAAGAGATTCCATAATTTTTAGTAGTTGTGGTTGCATCTTGTGTCCTTTATCACTGAAGCAAAGTGTTCTGTTGGAAGTTGAGGATGCAATCTGTTAAAAGATTTAGCTCTCTTGATCCAAGGTAGATTTGACTTGGAAAGTTTCCTTTATAATGAAAAAACATTTTGATGAATCCATTCTGTATGAAAGAATGAACAGTCTTAGGTCTTCTCTACTTGTGTAGGTACTTTGATGATGTAAATAATTCAAACTTCTTTTTTCTCAGGTCCTCCTGTTAATGTTGCTCTTGCCATTGAAGTAGCCAGCATTGACCACATCTCAGAAGTGAACATGGTATGTTATCAGTTCAACAGGAGAAGTCCCTACATGTCTAGGCAGTACCATGGTGTTTGTTTAGCATCCCTGTTTCACTGGGATGTCTCCTCTCCTAGGAATACACCATGACGGTATTTTTGCACCAGAGCTGGCGAGATGACCGTCTGTCCTACAACCACACCAATGAAACTCTGGGCTTAGACAGTCGGTTTGTGGACAAGCTCTGGTTGCCAGATACTTTCATAGTAAATGCCAAGTCTGCCTGGTTCCATGATGTGACTGTGGAAAACAAACTTATCCGGCTCCAGCCAGATGGAGTCATTTTATACAGCATCAGGTGAGTGAGCAGGAGTGCAAGTGTACTCTGTCATCCATTACCTTTCTGAACAGACTATGAATTAACCACTTGGTTTTCGCAGGATAATTTCCTCAAATGTTTATTCATGTAAACTGGAAGAAAGCAGTGATGAGTCCTACCTGAGATCCCTTTGCTTTACACAGTTTTCACTGCCAGGAAGGCATCTTTGGCTACACTAACATGTTTTCCATTGCATAATCACTGACCACTTTGCAAGAGTTTTCTTGTTGCAACTCAGTAACTATATTTAAAGTTAATTGTGTAATGTTCTAAAAAATAATTAGTGTGCATCTTTGAAACAGAAAGTCCAAAGTCATCCCTAGGGTATTGGTAGTGATCTTGGGGACAGCGAAGGGAGCAGATTTGACTCAGAAGTGTCCTTTTTACCAGCATAAGTTGCTGAAGTGTCCTCTGACATTAGACAAGCCATTAGACTTGCTTCAGTTTCCCCCACCTTTGGGTTTCCCACAGACATAGTAAGGACAACAGCTATAAGGATTTTGAAAACAGTTTCCTGTATCAGGAAAGTATTAATGTTTCAAAGTTTTCCATATAGTCTGTGAGTTCTGAGGAAAAGGCTCTATCTGAATGCAACTAACAGGTGTTCATGTTGCTTGGAACAGGATTACCTCAACAGTGGCCTGTGACATGGACCTTTCCAAGTATCCA
>NW_009954555.1:4327916-4338628 GCF_000747805.2 Chaetura pelagica
AGGAATGCATGCTGGATTTGGAGAGCTGTAAGGGCTGAGTACAGTGTTTCATATAATCTGTGTTTCATTTCAAGTCTGTGTATGTGGTACTGAGCCTGCTGGAGTTTGCTGCAGTGATTCTGCTTCAGACAATGATGTAAGGGATGCCTTGGGATTTACAAGTAATGGGTACAAACATGAATCCCTCCATTCTCTGTGTTGGGCATTAGATTAGACTTTTCAATATCAATTAAAGTCTGATCCAATTCAAAACTAGAGGATTTAATTCAGTGAAGATGACCAATGGACAGCCCTGCTACGAAGTGCCTGGAACTTTGCCTTCATATACAGCCAGTGCAGTCGTGACAGTCACTAGGCTTCCTGAGGTTTGCATCAAATCCAATAAGAATAAGTAGAGAAGCCCACAGGCAAAATTTGATGTGCTATTTTCTTCTTGTGAGAAACCAGGAAAGAGAGAGAATTCCCTGCTTTTAGTGAATGCCTTTGTGACTAACCCTTACCTAGCTGTTTGGCTTGCCAAGACATTCCTGTATCTGATACACAGAAATCAATCAGAACACTGCAAGGATTGGCTTAAATTCAGTTGTACTCATAAAAAAGAGTGAAGAATGAATTTATATTTTGTCCAACCTGTATTTTACGTACAGTCAGCATGTAATTCCCATGAACATTAATACTTATGAATGAAAAGGCAGGGGCCATGCAATTAATGGCAATGAATCCAGCCTCTTGTGGCTTTTTAGATCAAGGAGTTGACAGGTCCTGAGGGCTCCAGAGATTTGGGAAGAGCTGTTTCTGAGAAAATTAGTTGGCCTATTGATGCAAGTTTATTTTTTCCTTTTTAGCAATGACTTTGTTTTCTAGGCAATTAACCACAATACCATTTTATCCTGTCAAAAATAGCAATCTACAGTTTTACTTATGTAATCACCAAATGCAGAGGCAGCAGACAGTGAACCAGCAATCAATCCTCTTGCCCAGCAAGTTCTGCAGAGAGTGTTGGTGGTGGTTGAGTTTTTTTAATTGAATTTGAGGGTTTTGTTTTCAGTGAAACAAACATGTAGAAATAGAGCCTCTTTAAACAAATGAATGGTTTAGCAGCAAGTTGTCCATTAAGAACAAAAACAGCAAAGACTGATTTCCTGTGGATTTGCATAAATCCCTCCATGAATATTCTGTTGATTTCCTGTTCTCTACCCACCATTTCTTACAAAACTTTTGAGAATCTGGCATCTCTGAAACTTCTACCTTTTTGTAATTTCTGTTTCAAAATACTAAGGAAGTTCAAAAGCTGTTAGGAGGAGAACTGACAGAAAAACACTGCGTAGGCAGTTTGTATAGGCATTATTTTCTGATTAAGCTTCTTGAAGCCTGGGGGAGGCCCTAACAGTTGTTTCCAGGAGTGGGGATTAATACAAACAAGTCAGCTGTACACTTCACTTGCATGCAGTGTCTATTTGTAAAAGCACTGTAGGGCTTGCAAGGGGAGATAAAGATCCAACTGTATCCATACTTTTTGAGGACACTGGGGGAATCCCTGAAAAAGGAAATCTCTTTCCCCAACACTGCCTGACTGGTGCAGAGTACCTACCTCTTAAAATCAATGAGTGAACTTGGAGATGCACTTACAGTACAGAGTTAGAGCCTGATATATCTAGGATAGGCAGAGATAGATTAGATTTAGTAGTTACTTTCTTCTACAAACAGAAATTTCTGTGACTCTAAGATCCAAGCACAGACAAAAGACTAGTTTGAGTGCTACAGTAAGAGTTACTCTACTTTGAGTGAGTATGCAAATGAGCTTTTTAGAGATAATTTGAGTATTTGTCATGACACTGAAGTGTATTGTTCCATGCCACATATTGCTAGTCAGCGTGAATCAACTTGGATTATTCTTCCTGTAGGAAAGCTTCCCCAGTGTGACACTGGCAACATTGATGCTGCCAGGACAGGGAATTATCCAGACTGAATCACAGCATGTTTGCAATGGAACCAGTGAAAATCAGGGTAGCAGAGGAATTAGAGGACTTCCATGATGAGTCCTCTAAGTTCTTAATTTCTTCCTCAAACTTTGTGTTTATTCAGCTTTCTTTTGGCAGATGGTTACTCTTCAGAGGACATTGTCTACCACTGGTCAGAAAACCAGGATGAGATCCATGGGCTGGATAAGCTGCAGCTTGCTCAATTCACAATTACCAATTACCAATTCACAACAGAAATGATGAACTTCAAATCTGGTAACAGGATCTGTCTTCATTTCAGGGAATGTATCTGACTTTTTCCTTCACAGGGAAACCTCCTGTATCTATAATAGAAAATCCTTCTTAAGTAACTAATTTAAGAATCTGTCAGGTTTCTGAAAAGAGTTTTATTTAGCTTACACTTGGAAAAAATGCCAATCTTTTGCTCAATGCTGAGCCTTCAGACAGTCACTGTAGCATATTATGTCCTTAAGGACTGTATGTTTGACAAAATGCTGCATGGAGTAGCCAGACAGCACTTGATTAAAGACACTTGAGGTACAGCTCACATTATCTTGACCTAATTTGTGACAGGTAAAGAAAAATTTCCATTAGTCCTGATGTTATGAGGTTTATGATCTACAGTCAGATCATTCTAATTCTATCCAGTAGAAGTCAGTGGTGTGTGTGGATAGTGCTGGTTTATTGCAATGTTTGTAAAAGATTTGAGTAATTTCTTTCCTGCTGATTTTTCATCCTTTTTCATGTATTCAAACTCTCATTTATGCTGCACATCTCTAAGCTCTTTTTTTGAGTTTGAAATTAACTTGCCCTTTTAAAAACTCTAAATTTAGTATCTGGAGGACTTTCTACAGCAGATGATAAGACATTACACATTTTGAAGCAATACTGTTATTCAAGAAGACTCAGGATTTTATTTTCAGATCTGGCATTGATATGACCTGGGACAAATCATTTGACCTATTCTGAGCTGGCAGTGCTGATGAGAACTGCAGTACCTCGTGCAGGGTTTAGGGAGACTAATTTAACAATGTTCAAAAAAGCTTTTTGTGATCTTATCCAAAAGATGTTTAAGAATGTAGTTCCATGTTGTTGTAGGAAATGTTATTTTGAATATCAGTTAAAGTGCAATTTACACAGTCAGAATCTTCCTTTGCCTGCCCCTTTTTTCCAGCAGGTCAGTTTCCCAGGCTCAGTCTCCACTTCCACCTTCGGCGAAATCGAGGTGTTTACATCATTCAGTCTTATGTTCCTTCCATCTTACTGGTGGCCATGTCATGGGTCTCCTTCTGGATCAGTCAGTCAGCTGTGCCTGCCAGAGTGTCTCTAGGTGAGAGTTTGAGGAACCAACAGGGAAAGGTTTGCTGAAGCTGTAATTATGCTCTCTAATAATCCTCATTTTCCATGAAGGTGCATTTATGAATACTATGTTTATATTTGCACAAGGAAAGGTCCTTTAAAAGATTTCCTGTATGTTTTTATTTCTGTTTTGCTATCAGAGCAGCTGCCTCAGTATACAACAGAAAAGAACCATTTAAAGATGGTCAAAAGCAATAGTCAATATGGGGCAGATGTATGAAAGAACTGATTTGAAGGAACTGGGATAGTGACAGAAAAATGTTCCTAGAGCTTGTGGATCCACTGTTCTGAGTGAGGGTTGCAAACCTAGATGCAAAAGTTTTTGGGAGTTAAAATCTTCTGGGTTTTTTTGTCCTGATCTAGAACAAAGTCAAGGATAACATGTCCAAACTGCCTTGCTCATACCAATGCACAGACTCCTAAAAGCTCCTCTGTTTTAAAAATCAGAAGCCACAGTATTGAAGGGCTTCTACTGTGAAAATATTCCTCAGCTTCAGATTAGTAAATACACTTATTGTGTGTACCATGAAACCTGAAGTAAACATTCTCACCCTACGCTGCAGGTATAACTACTGTTCTCACCATGACCACACTGATGGTCAGTGCCCGATCTTCACTCCCACGAGCTTCTGCCATCAAGGCACTTGATGTTTACTTCTGGATTTGCTACGTATTTGTCTTTGCTGCGCTGGTGGAATATGCATTTGCACATTTCAATGCTGACTACATGAAGAAGCAAAAGAACAAGCAGAAGCTGAAGGCCAGAAGGCAGAGTGCAGAGGTCAGTAAGTGTAATACTGCGGTGAATAACTGCAGAAGGAATCACCCTGCATCATCACCTTTTTCTACTATGGAAGCAAATTCTTCTTCTTTTTGAAAACAAACAAGCAAAAACAGTCCTGGTTAATTATTTAGTTCTGTTACTAAGACAAGAAGCCAAATGCAACTGCTAATTTCCCCTTGCAGCATGGTTAGCACTAAAGACGACATATTGTTACATGGTTAGTGGTTATATTTAAGATAGGAAATGGAGAATATGAGAAAATGAATAAGAAGAGAGGTGCAGTATATCTTGAGACAGATTTGTACAGAGCCTTACACTCTGAGAATACACTTAGACCTTTGGTATTTATCCAGCTCTCAGTGTAGGTTACAGTAACCTTGAGTTGCTCTTGTAGGGTCAGGGCAAAGACATTTTACACAAGCTGGGAAAGAGAGGCCTTTTCTAAGAAGACAGTCTTTAGTAACTGCTTCTGCTAAGAGTCTACAGCATAATGAAATGTTATGCTGCTGTCAGCTAAACAAAAACTGGGCCTGTAGTCTTAAATGCTCTCCCCTTGAGGTTACATTTTTTATACCTAAACTGTGTAAGGTAAATACAGACATAATTAACAGGGACATGATTTAATTAAATATGAAGCCTAGTGAAACTGAACAAAGGAGTCCATAGAAAAAATCTCTTGTAGGAACTCCAGATAGTTTTGCTGCTTTCTTCATGTACATACTAATTGCTAGTATAGGCTCTTATTTTCCTTTGCAGGTCAACGTGAAGAATGCCATTGTTCTGTTTTCCCTTTCCATAGCTGGTGTGAACCAGGAACTGGCCATTTCCAACAGGCAGCACCGAATTCCCAGAAGCCTGCCTGGCTCATATGGCACAATAGAAATAGAAACTGGAGAGACAAAACGGCAGCAGCTACTGAGAGTGGATAAAAAGAGTGGTCTGAAGTCTCTCTTTAAACCCATTGATGCTGATACCATTGATATATATGCCAGAGCAGTGTTCCCAGCAGCCTTTGCAGCAGTCAATGTTATATACTGGGTTGCATACACAATGTAAAAAAAAGGAAGAAAATTCATGTGAAGAGCTACAAATGGACCAATACCTACAGACTTAAAAGCCCTTGCTGAAACTGTGCTGATCCATCTCAAAATATTTTCCAATGAGCTCAAGACATTTCTAAAGTCAAGAAAGTCCTGCAATCAATTCCTACCACAAGCAGCAATTTGTTACTGATCTGATTTGGTACAGTAATAACTCTACTCTGCCAAACAATCCCAGCTCCTTATTTCCTGTATTACCATGAGCCCATTTTTCGTATGTACATATTTGTAGCAGAAGTTTAAATCTTAAATTACCATGGTTTTCCTCCACTTTAGGACTGATCAGGTATGAAGATTTGGCTTTTCACACTCAGATCGTTTCCATTTTTGCAGTGGAAGAGCCAGTTCCTCCCTGCCACACAAGTGGTTTTTTGCATCTGGTCTTCTGGGGGATGGCCTAAGTTTAACAGTAGTGGTAAAGTTGGAGTTTTTAATCATATAAATCTCATGAATACAGTAAAAGGGAATAGAGGGGAGTGGAGGACTTTTCTTAAATGATTTGTCTTGAATAAATTGAAAACATTTCAATGCTCTTAGTCACAGCATGAAATAAAATATACTACATAAAATTCTACTGAACTGTTAATAATGACTGTATTACATTTCAGATCTAAGCTAATGAAAGTTTAAACACTTAAACACACTAATGTTTATTGGTTTAATAAGCTAAAAAATAGACAAAAGTGATTTAGAAACACAGGGAAAGCTCAGGCTTTCTAGGTTGTACTGGGAAGAAAATTGTGCTTGATAATGAAGGAACCCAGACTTCATTTTTAGGAAGGACTTTAGAATTTCTTCTGTTAATTTTCAGTGAGACTCTACCATGTGTGCCTCTGAAAATATCCTTTTTGCATCTGTCCCTAAATAACTGAGTGAAGTAAAAAACTGTCATAAATGGCTTTAAGTTACTCAGTTGCTTTGGATATTTTTGTCATCTTGATTCAGAGGCTGAACTAGCATGTTAAACCTCTTCACTCCCATTATTTGACAAAGGAATTCATGGGTACTCATATACACACCTTAACTCAGGACTAGATCCTCTCACCCAACTCATGCAAAGTAACACTTTGTTCTGGGGGTAATGCCACTCAACCCAGCAAATGAACAAAGTATTCACAACATATACAAGTTTCATAATTAATCTCCAAAAAACTCCACAGAAAATGCATTGATGTATGGATTAAAACAACTGAAAGCAACTGGAAACCAATGTAAGATACTTTAAAAGGGAATATTTTTTGGGGAGGATTTTGTTGCCTTGAAAGTGAGAGGTTGTTTCAAATAGAGAGACTGACACAAAAGAAAATCTGAAATGACAGAGGGAAGGAAAGAAGGAAGCAAAGCAAGGGGCTGAAGGCTATGATGGGAGCATGGGGAGGTGCAAGATAAAACAAACCAAGAAATGTAGATAAGGGAAGAGCTGTGCTGGGCTCTGAAGATGGGGATCTTGAATGTAGTGGCTGATGATTAATAGTTGCAATAAGGATGAAACAAGCATTTAATCACAGTGGAGTTTGTGCACATTCCTCCTGCCTTACTTTATCTGTGACGTATAACTTGAGAGTTGTTCAATATCACTGAAGTAAGAGAATGTGCTGAAGAAAAAATAATTATCCTAAGCTGAGCTATAATAGAAAATAGACTCCCATCATAAGTTGGGCTTAGGTCCAGTTCAAGCTTCAGTTTCTGCTCTAATGGAAAAAATATCTGCCAACAGTGTACTGGAAAGCACAAACTGTGACATCAAGATATAATTGTTCCACAGAATTCTCACCAGTCTAGCCCTGGCCTGAGACATCTGGATTCTGCTCCAAGATCTTGCTGGGGAATCTTGGTTAAGTCATTTCACTACACCATGTGCAAAAATGATATAATGATACTGATTTCTTTCCTGTATCTTTGAGTTTTACAGAAGAAAAACCCTTCAGGAGAGACAGAAACTCTTATCCTCCAACTAGGTAAGTGCATCCAACTAGTACTTATGTGGTGTTATTTACCATAGTTTCTGAGACTCTCACATATTGAATTGAAGTATCACTCAACTTTCACCTTATCCAGAAAGTAAATGAAATTCTGTATCTCCTTCAATACATGCAATAATCAGGCTTCACTTCTCTCTTCTGCTTCTCCTCTATTCTATTTTTATTGCTGTTTGTTCCCCATGTTGATGAAATGCTACATGACACAAATACAGGTTTTTTTTCTAAATGTGTTTTTGTTCATAATCACTTTCTCCCAAAGAAAGTTCTCTTCTGAGCCATTCTTACTGTTTTATATAATGATTAAGTGGAAAGTTGAATAAAAACAGCAGAAATATGACTTTACAATGCCTTTTCCTTAGTAAGTTGTTGCTTTTTCCATGATGCTGGGTCAGGTTATATCTTAACTCTGCTTTCTACCTCTCCTTTCAGCTTAAAGCAGAGCTTTTGCAATTTACACCTGATCCAGTTTTTGTCTGGCCTCAGGAGCAACAGAAGTTTAAATGCAACTCGTGGATGATGCACTTTCATAGGCAAGTCAAGCTGGTAGGCAAGTCTGAAATACCCTGTGCAGCACCTTGCACAGCATCACCACCACAGCCTTTAGAAAGCAGGGAGCTCCTTATCCTTCTCTGCTACACTTGCATCAATCAGAAATAATCTTTGTTTTAAAATCAGTAGATTAACTACTGCTGTGAAAGCAGAGTCTAACCTTTTCATATCCTGCTGGTTTCTCTAGCTACTATTTTATTACATTGTCAGGGTTAATATCTACTGCTAAGAGTGAAATTATTGACTAACTGCATCTGAGAAGTACTTGCAGCAAGTTCCTGTGGGATATAAATCATAAGAAAATAATCCATTATTTTAGAACTGAAGTTACTAAAGAGCAGTGAACAAAGTACTGACCTAGTCCCTGTGCAGTGGCTGGTTATTTCAAGTAAGTAGCAAGAAGATGGCTGCAGATACTCTAAAGGCAGTGTCTAATCTAATTACTTCAGCAGTAACAGTTTGTAATTGTGCACCTGACATAACTCCTTACACTGCAGCCAACTGAGTAATCACATGGGGCTGTTGGACAAAATTAGTGGCTTCTCCATCTGGGAGACACTCTTAGGCTGCATGCCCTGCTGACTTCTTAAAAAGATTTATTCCATGAATTTTTCTGTAGTTTGACTGCAGGTCTTTAAGGACTACAGCTCAGTTGTGATTGTTCAAAGTAAAAAGTGGCAGCAATCTTTTCCTCAAAGAAGCCCAAAGCCAGAATGCTGGACTGTCACAGTGCTGTACATGGAAGCATAAATAAAGGGGAAAATGTATCTCAGAGCATTGCAGGCAGAAATGTGCACTGTGAGCTCACATATGGCAGTTGTGTTCATTCCAGGAGCGAGGTGACTCAGAGGGGAGAACAGGTGTTTCAGCTACTGTTCCTGCACTTTTGGGTGAGTAGCACAAGACAAAAGAAGCTCCATCATGAAGAGTGGAGTTGTCTTAAATCTGTTTCCAGAGCCAGAAATAGAAAAGTCAGATGCCATTCAAACTTTTAAGGAGAAACTTCAGTATAGGAATATGATGATTGGAGTTGTGTATAAATTTGAATCTTCTGTACCTTTGGGTTTGCTTTACTTCTTTTTTTTTTTCCCATTTTAAATATCGTACTTTAAAATAATCAGATATTATTAATTCAGAAGTATTAATGTCTGAAGTAAATGTCCTATTCAACTCTAATTTCATTATACCCTTAATAGACAGAAATAAATTTGATGCCAGTTGAACACTGTCTTGGGATGCATTGTACTAGTGTCAAGGAGAGGAAAAAATAATGAGATATCAGAAGACACTTCTGTGCTGTACCTTAAAGCATTTGTATTGCTCCCAGCAATACTGCTCTATGCACTGGCATGTCTGTGAGAAAGAGTGGGTATGTATTAATGTAATCATTCTAAATGTGAAGTGTTAATAAAATGTAGGTATACAGAAATTGGAGCTTCTATATACAGACAAAATAGACATTCGAACTATTGAACTGGAAGATAAAATGCATTAGAAGGAAAATCAAAATAACCTTAGAGATTTCATCCCATAATGAAATCCTCCCTATTTAGTACCCAAGGGCTTGTGAAACTCTACTTTGGCCTTGGCAACAGAAGAGAAAGTATCACTCTGTATTCATGAGTGCTTTCTGTGGGGCACTTACCCAGACTAGTGTACTTATGTTAAAAAAGCTGTTGCTGCCTCAAGAGGTTGAAAAGAATTAGAAAGCACAAGATGAAGAGCAAGATGCTGCATGATTTGTTTGAAAGTAATGCTGACAGTGACAGCACTATTAACATGTTCATATATAGAAATGGCTGTCCTGTTTCTGGGTAAAAATGAGATAATTTATCCAGGTTAAAGTAAAAGCTCTCACATCAGTTCCTAACTGGTTTGCTATAGATAATGTAGCGAAACCAATTTAACTCAATGAGGCTTCTACTGTTGGTACAACAAAACACTTGAAACGATTGCTCTGATTTTAAATACTCAGAGTCATTAACTTAAGAAAGCACTTCACATTAGAAGGAAAACAGCACCCCTGAATATTTGTGTGTGAAGCAGAACAGATAACAAAAAGCTTATTGGAAGTTACTGAGAATATTTTAATTAAAAAAAAATCTGAAGCAACTCCCTCATGCCCTCTTTAGTACAGCAGCTTAAAACACTTGCAGTGTCTGAAAGCTTGCTGAGGTTGTAATAATGCTGTGTGGGATATATGTTACAACAGATAATTCTTCTTAATAAAAACTGAATAAAAATTTGGCAACATGTCCATTTGGATGGATTTGATAGCTGAAATGAGAAAGGCACTGACTGTTTCTGCCCTTACAGCTTGTGTCTTAAATGAAATTAATCTGAAGACCTAAGCCCATTGTTACATAAAGCATTAGGGATCTGTTCTCTCGTTATACCAGCTTTATGTCATGGCTATTCCTTCTACCCAGTCCTGCACAGTAAAAACAAATCTGAAAAGACAGTCAAACCCAGGCTGTCAGAAAATATAGCACCAACAGGACTAATCAGATGTTCACTGTTCTGCAAAAAGATTGGACCAAAATAAGAAATCCAAATATTCCTCATTTCTGAGGTATCTGAAAGCTCTAGATTCACCCTAGATTTGGGACCAAACAATGCACAGGAATAATTCCACTAAAGGAAAGATCCCTCTAGCCCAGTGTCCAGTCTCTACCTTTTGGTATAGTCGGTCATGCAGTTGCTGTGTATGTATGACAAGAAGAGGATTTCAGATGCAATAAGAGAGAGGAGACCTCAAGAAATATTTATGTTATGAAACTGACTGTGCATTATTTATTTCCTGATTGCTTTTAAACAGGTTTTATATTCCTGTAATAACCATAAAACATTAACCAATAAAGAACAATTATCTTCTGGTTAAGCTAAGAAGATTCCTCATAACAGTTTGTGCTCCTTTCTAAGTTAACCATCACACTATCACACAAACACACTCTTT
>NW_009954555.1:4338666-4343146 GCF_000747805.2 Chaetura pelagica
ACTCTTTCTTCTCCCAGTTTCTTCCTCTTGCACCACACACTGGTAAACCCTTACATGCAACAAAGAAAAAGATAGCTTAAGGCACGCCTCAGATTCTCCACACTCTTCAGCAGACTCTTTTGAAGATCATAATCTTGGCCCAGACACATTTAATATAGTCTCTGGTTAACAGGTTACTAACAAATACAGGTTTGCATTAGTTGCTTATTGGGTAAGTAATCTGAACAACAAGAAGCTCTAGGAAAATACCTCCATTTTCATGCATCAGGTTACCAGCTGGGTAAGGACATTTGGCTTTACATAGTACTAGTAATTGGCCAGCTGTAGGGGGTAGGTGTGTTGAATAGGCATTGCTGAAAGGAGCAAAATAAGATATAGGCCACTGAGCTATTCCAGTACTACAATTACTACAGTCTTAAATAAAGATCGAGTGATGAAATACATCTGCAAAACATCTGGTGTAATAGTCCATCCAGACTGTTCTTTATTGCTACATTTCTTTCAGAGCTAGACAAACACACAAGATCTATTTCTGTACAACTTAAACTTACCATATCTTTATAGGTATATTTAATATTATCCTACTCTCATCTTTTCAGGTTGTGTGTGCAAATTCTACATATACAAGCTTATATCTGCATATATATAAAAGACAGGAGGCCTCTAGATACTGTTTATAAGCTATAGTGCTTATAGTATTTAAAAATGGAACCTGTCCTTTATAAAGAAGAAACATTTCCTAAGTCAGCTATGATTATTTTCAGATTGCCTCTAACAATGGTTCTGTGTGTGCTTATTGCAGGATCCCTCAGGCAATTCTTGGATTTGGGGTATTTTGAGCTAAGAATGCCTGTCTTTCAACCAAACTGAATGGTGGATGGACCAATCATGGGAACTTAGGACAGCACAATTAAGTCTGGTCCAGGGAAAGCAATAAAAAGAGGATTCTTGAGGAACCAAGGTGAAAAGTTGATCCTTAGAGTTTTAAGTATTTTTAGTTTAAATTTTTCACCATTTCCTCTGAAATAATAGTTGCCTGTCCTCTATGGTAGCAGCATCCACTGCCTTCCATAGGTATTTTCATTGTTATTTTTCAGAAGGTCCTTGTTTTCTAGAGGATTAGGACCAAGTTATGTAACAAGAAGTCAGGAGACCCTATGATTTTTACAGTGTATTTGTGCTGGTGATGAAATACAAAAGGAAAAATGGCAAAAATTTGTTTCTACAGAGACAGGTTGTTTAAATATGGTTTGGTTTTATTTGCTTTAAAAAATATGTAGCTTGGACTACCCATGGAATTTTTTTATTCTCCTGGCTAATGTGGTGTCAACAGAAGTGAGTGAGCTTCTGGGTGTTTCTATCTTATATAAGAAAGACAAGCAAGGGAGGTGTTGACTTAAAATAGTCTTGAGACATTATTCATTTTGTCTATTTTAACACGGGCTAGAAAAACACTAATATTCAATCTAGCAAGAAAATCTGCAGAGAATTACCATGGTGATTTCTGGTGTTGTGTAGGATATATTTTAGCATAAACTGGAGTAAAGCATATATTAATGCTTTGCCTTATAATTTTACCCAAACTTAGTGGCATTTGGCTCAAGCTCTTTCCCACTGGATTAAATTATTTCACTGCCGTTGATTTAAAACAAAATAGTAATTTGTCTCTTGCTTGGCAAAAAGAGAGTAAGCAAGCAAGCAATTTCAGCAAGGAAAAGGTAGAAAAATCTGTGAGTCCTGCCACCCAGATTTAAAACTTTCTCACTCTGTATCATTCTGTCTAAATTTGTAAGAAGGAATTTGTACATAATCAGTTCTGTGAGGAGTCCATCTAGTGCAATGATTCTTCCACAACCTTGAGTAGTAGGAACACAACCAATAGTTTTAGTCATTTAAGCAATGAAGGTCCTAGATGAGTCACTTGCTAATTAATTGCACAACTTTAGGTGTCCATTGAACTGTCAAATAGAGAGCTTTTCCACCCTGATTCTTACACCAGTAGAAAGGGGAGATGTAATCATCAATATAGCTATTTGGGAAAGTTAAAATGCTTTTCCATTAGGCAAATGCATGTATCAGGTGATGAGAAAAAGGCAAATGCACAGTGGAAAGAACAGGCACAAGAGTTAATATGTAATAAAATTCAGTATACACAATCAGTTTCAGGTGCAGTAGATACCTTCCAAAAACATGCATTACTTACAGATTTTAAGCAGAATGAGTAAAGATGTAATGATAAAATTGGTTTCTTTCTTTTGGATATGTTGAAGTCTGGTTTGAAGAGGAAATGGTTCCCTCCAACCTAAAAACAAACAAAAAAAAGTACATAGTTTTATTTGCTGGATTTCTAGATAGATATGCCAAAAAACTAGTTACAAGTACTATATCTGTGATATCAAATTAGTTTTTCAGTATTGACCAAGCTGGGTCACTTTCCAGTCCAGAAATACTCTCATTTCCTCCTGGCTATAGCGCTTAAAATTACGGTTGACAGTTGCTCCTTTTGAGCAGTGCACGTAGAGAAAATGCTCTGAGGGATTTTAGAATATTATTCCTTTGACTGAAAAGGTTAAAAGACACTACTTCCTTCATTTGAAGCCTGGAAGAAATTATTTTGGTTTCATTCTGTGGATTCAGTAAGGTATTTAGGTGCTTCATTTTTTTAAGCATGCAGGACAAGTTGTTCTCTGAATAATGGCCCAAGACAGCAAGGAACATATATCCCTACAACTCCATTTTCCTATGCAACCACAACTAGTTTCTTTCAAGACACCAGCTAAAAAAGGAGGTAAGGAAATTTACAACATTCTTGTTAGAGGCACTAAGGTGGTTTTACTGTGTAGTCTGAGGGTTTCCAAACCCATTAAGTAGCAAATGTTTTTTAGAATTTTAAAAAAGGAAACAACCTTGCACTGGAGTGAGTTAAATAGACATTAATACTAATATCTGGTGCCTGAAGGAGTACTTTAGATTAATTCCATAATTAACCCCAAATATTTTTTCCCCCTTTAAACTAATTTTTAAAGAAGAGTTCTTAACAGCCTGTAGCATTAAAATAAAGAACTAGCACTGACGAGCATTGTATATACAACTGTCTTTCCCAGACAGTTGCCTAGGAATATCTTGCCACCTGCTGGAAATGTGCAGATATACAGGCTTAAATGAGTACAGGCTTCAAAGTTACTGTCACACTCAATAGTACAGTGAAACAGTGAAGGAGACAGTAAATTTGGAAACCAACACTCTGGGTGTTTACAGCAGTCTTGTAATATAAGAAAATACAAACCAACTCAAAATGACAGGATCAGTACTAAATGATTGACCACAAAATATCCCTGCAAGATGTAAAAATATCACTGAGATTTCCTTTAAGCACTGAAAATGTTCCTGATCCTTTGTCCTCAGTAAGTTGTGCTAAGAAAAATTAACAATAAACCACGCAAGCCCTCAAATCACAGTTCTGAAGAACTGCACTACCTTTTATCTCCCACCCCAGCAACTCAAGGAGCTGGAGTTGTCTAATTGATGTGACAGGGAGATCAAAGTCTAGTTGCCCTGAAGGAACTATGTTTGCAGACATGTCTTACATAACGTTCTCCATTTTAAGCAGAGGAAATATGGCACACATTGAGATTCAAAGACCCACTTTGAAACCCTATTGATAGTTCCCACTAAGATAAAAATGAACAGTGGATAAACTAATAATTCAGACTACAGGCTGGTAAATGAAACCATTTGGTGCATTTCCTCGGTGTCAGAGAAAACACGTGGACTGATGGGAATAAGTTTTGGCAGTTAACTGCTACTTAAACTAGAGTTAACTATCATTTGTTTGTATTTTGGAAGATTGTAGAAGCGACAAAAGAAGGCTCAGGGCTGCAGAGATGCCAACTCACCAACACACAGACATCCAGGTGAACAGTTATTTGAGCAGTAAAAGAAGCATTTCCACTAGGGGCCTCTCTGAGTTAACTGTCCCTGCGCGGGAGGAACAGGCAGAGCCCCGACCTGCTTTACACAGCAGACGGCTTTGCTTAGATCACAGTCTGAAATCAACAGATCAAAGTACCATTAGATAAAAAACCAAACCCATCTTTACAGAGCTGAGGGCATTAACCATTTCACAGACCTGCTCTCACGAAGCTGTGGTTAGTTCAGTGACACTGCTACAGCACGTTCCGTTGTTTTTCTCTCTTCCCTCTCTGCTCTGCCCACTCAGAAGTCTAAATATTGTTTAACCTTTGTTATTTTAGCCCCTCTTTATTATCTTGGCCGCGGATTTTCTGCTTTAACAGTTTGGAATGAAACCTCTTACGGTTTGGTAACTCTGCTCCTGGTGCAATGAGCTTTCCCAGGCAGCAGTTCCGGCAGCCCCCGGGCCGGGATGGATGGGCTTTTAGTTTTCGGTTGTTTCTTTGGGCGGTGACCTGTGCCCGTGGGTCCCCACGGAGCGAACTCCTCACCCGCCGGGCTCCGCCCC
>NW_009954555.1:4345259-4349929 GCF_000747805.2 Chaetura pelagica
CACTTGGAAGGGGAGGCGGAGGCAGCGACCTCGTCCCTGCGGCTTTGTCGCCTCCTGGTGTGTCCCCATCCACCCTGTGCGCAGCTTGAGGCTCCGGCGGGAGCTGCGGGGGGTCGGGCAGGGCAGGGCTGCGTGTTCCTCCCAGCCCCTCGGGAGGGGAAGGGGCGGGAGGCCGAGTCTGCAGCCCCTCCTGGTGCCTGTGGCCCGGGCAGGGTGAGAGCTGTGGGCACAGGGCTGTGCTGATCATCCTGTAACCAGCGCTGCTCCATAGCAGTCTTCCCCGGACATAAAAAACATTCGGGATTAAAATAGGTTTTTGTAAGAAAAGAGCTGAAAGCTGTGTTGATGAATAAGTAAAAATTTCTTTGGAGTATTTTTAGCCAAGAGGGAAGCGTTGGATGTTTTATTAAAAAACTTCTAAAATGCTTGGGAGACTTGTGTGAAACTAAATCGTAGAGAGTCTTTTTAGCAGCTCTCATTTAATTTCTATGCAGGTCAACGCGTATTTTCCTTTTGATTTCTTTCCGTTCCATTTAAAGCTATTTGCATTTGTAAAATTTAACACAACTTGTTTGTTTGGTAGAGTGTGTGTATGTTCATCTGTATTCTGGTTTTCTTTGTGCAGCTGGATTGAAAATCATCTGGAGGAGAAAGGCTTATGTCACGTCTGAAGCTCTTCACTTCAGAATTAAACGAGCTATCTGTCTTGAATGAACTTATTTCTGTGTATTTATAATTTCGTTTAGACTGCTAAATACAGACCATGCCTAGCAGAATGGGCTCAAAAATTGATTTGAACAAAGACTTCATCAGAGTAAAAACACACTATAGTGGGTAAGTCAGCATGTTCTCTCTCTAAGTGTTGTGTCCTGTCTGGTTTTGAAGTGAGCAGGAGTTTGTAGTCTGACCTAGTGCTAGAGGAACCAGGGTGTTGGTAGATTTATAATTAAAGTCAGATCAGATGGGCAAACTTCTGGGCTATTCTAATACCACCCAGACTCCTGCAGCATGCTGATGGCCAGAATGAGTTGACAGCTTGTTCTTTGCTTGAAGCCAACCAGGGTGCAGTTATTCTGGATTGATGGGTGGGTTATTGATTTCTGTTTTGTTACAAGTATTTATGGTCACAGGTAAAGAGGATAAGGGAGGGAATTTTGCTTAGATCACAAGTTCTCAGTAAGTTTGGATGATTCTGTGCAAATTGCTTGAAAATTAACTTTTAAGTGATTAAAAAATAAACCCACATTCTTTGTTTTCCTGTTGTTAAATACTAGAGGTAAGCTTTTATAGTTTGCCCTTTCATTTTTGATAGCTGACATTTTACAATAAGCTACTGCTGTAGTTTTTACTGCGACGCTGTCAGTAATTCCCATTAGCTGTGAAGTCTTTTTTTCTTTCAGTTGTTCAAGTTTAGTAATCTCACTGTGGTGTCTCTTTGTTAAATGCTGTTCTCACTTGAGAGAGAGACCTGCCTCTCGCTTAAGGCAGACCAAATCATCAGTCAATCTAAAAAACAGGAGTGCCAAAATTGTTGATTTTTTTTTTTTTTTTTCAGTTCTAATGGTCAAATTCTGTAAGAGGTGACTTTTTGGTATTACAGACTGTGTAACATCTTGGTATTTCCATCAAAGTACTACACTCATCTTTTGAATAAATTTGATAAACTGCAGGAAGTAATTGATGCTAGACAATTTCAGAATTAAGGGCAAGCTCATTCATCTAGCTGCTGGAAATTCAAATAAAATAATAAAGCATTGTATAACTTTGAAATCCCAGTTGAAGATCTAAGCAGGAGGAAGTTCTGAAACACGTGAATGTTGCGTCTGTCTCTGTGCAGTCCCAGTATCTTAGGTATTCATGTTTCTGGGTGTGACAGAGTTCCTAACATAGCATAGTATAAATAACTGCACAAGTACATTGCAAAAGAAGGTAAACTTGTGTAATGCTCATTTCATCATTGCAGTTACTTACTTGATTTGGTTTTTACCTGGTTATTGGAAATCACTTCATTTAATTGATCAGAGATGCGGTGTTGTTTGCTTTGTGTTACCTTGGTTCTGAATGGTGACACATTTAATCTATAAATGTGGATGAATCTTGTGCTGTAAGTACTCAAACGTGATTTATAAGTCACTTGTTCTTCATATTACTTTGTACTTAGCAGTTTCAATACCTGACAAAAGAAATGTCCTATAGCATTGACCAATCCTTTCATCTGTCCCCTGATTGCCTAATATGGCTTTACAGACATTAAGATTAAACATAGTAAATCTCAAATTAATGTGGGTATAGTTGAGTTAATAATAATTTGAATAAATCTCAGCAATACTTCAGCTGTGTTTTGTCCAATATGAATTTTTATTAATCTACATGTAGAATGGCAGTGCCATCTGTTATAATAATTTGAACAATTTAAGGCTGATTAGTATTTGTCAGCTTTAGTTAGAGTTTGTAGTTACATCATGGAGTATTGTCTCAGTGCATAGGTTCAGTTTTTGAATCTTTCTTAGATACTTTTGAAAATGTGGTTATCCATAGTGACCACAGGTCTGCAGCTGCTTGGTTTCAGGAGCTGCTGCTGTGGCAGTGCTGTAAGTAATGAGCTGGGTTTGTCAGGGACCTTGTTGTGGTGCAAGACTCTGCTCCAGACCTCAAACACTGCTTTGAGAACTGGTTTGGTCTCTTATTTTCATAAGTGCCAGAAATAGGGCTTTTTGAGAAGGGGATGGTCTTAAACTCAGCCTCACCTGACAACTCTCTGTTGTACATTAGTGTGGATTTAGGAGTTGCCAGGCAGAGTGTGTATTACTATTTCCATTGTTGTTATGAAGCATTGAGTTGCTGTTCTTTGAGATCTTTACCAAGTGTAGATCAAAGGTACACTTGAAAAGGCAGCAGTGCTTTTAATCTCATGTTGAAGCTTACCACACTTCTTTAAAATGATTGTTTTAGAGCTTTGCTTACTGTAATTTTGCGCAGCAAAGGCAAAATGCAAAGTTATTGCTGCATATGATTTAAAATGTAAGTCTTAAAATTTAAGACTCTTAGTTTAATGTAGTACTTTTCAGCTTCTGGTTGAAAGATAAAAGAAGGCAAAATACGTAATATGTGTTTTCTAAAATGGGGAAACTATCTCATTCAGGTTCTGCTATACTTAGTGTATTTCACTAAGAGGGGAAAGAATTACCCATGCAAGTAGCCATTAACTATGAAACTGTTTGTTTCCTAATTATCCCCTGGAATGTTTTGAAAGCACTGAGATGACTTAAGTACATCTCCACTGTCTTCTTCCACTTGTTTGAATCAGTTGGTATCCTTGAGTCTCTAATTTGAAAAATACTTAGAAAACAAGAGAAAGTCCAGTTTTTATCATCAGATTTTGATTTGCATTATCTTTATTTTTTAAATCTTTGTCCTGTTTTGACAGGGCTGTGTGGTCTTTTGTTACATCAAGAGTCATTCTCACAAATGCCTGAGTGTACTTTGTTTTTCACTGGAGGAGTTAAATTCTCAAAACACTCTAAAGGTGGAAAACAAGAATGCAGAATTTAAGATTTTTATCTGAACTTTCTTGTCATCGTATCTTTTGAGTATTCACCTAATCAAAGCTTTCTCTCTAACCGTGCAATGGATGTGAGGAAAACCTACATTTAAAAAGGATTTGATGGCAGTTGAGGTTTTACTTTTCTCCTGATTGAAGAAGTGCTTAGATAAAATATGCTTTTTTACAGCACTTCAAAAGCTGATAGCTGTAATATGGGAACTTGTCTCGCCCAGGTAAACATGCATTAGAGAAAGGTCATTAACACAGTTAACTCCTGAGTACTAGACTGTTTTTAAGAAGTTAAACACTGAGATGTAATCCTGCTGGCTTCTGGCAATTCATTTACATTAGTGGGAGCATTTTATATGAGCAAGACTGATTCCATAAGATTAATTTTGCATCATAGAATCCAGAAATGGAATTGTGGGAATATGCAGGTCAATGCAGGTATTTTTTTTGTGAAAGCTTATGATTTCATCTCGTGCAGGGACATCCTGATAACAAACTTGGATGCATCAATGAGCTATGATGAACTTTGTGATGAAGTGCATGAGATGTGTAATTTACAACAGGAACAGCCAATAACCCTCAAGTGGATTGATGATGAAGGTATTGTACTGAAATACTCCTTAAGCATTCTAGGGCTTATTGTTCATTGTGATTCGAAGAAACTTCTGGTTTCTAAATACCAGGCTATGTAACCCTGTCTTACAAGCAGGGATCTTGGAGAAATGAGCCTCAAAACATCAAGGTTGTACTGCACTGGAGTTCACTTCTGTAGAAGTGAAGGCTTTGTTGAACTTTAATATTCTTCTGTTCCATACTTATATGCTGAATACAAAGTTTGGGTTAATTTCAGACTCAAGTAGACCTAATGCCTTACACCTGCAAACTTTCAACTTCATATTCTTGGTGTGATTCGTTTTTGATGTGTTTTAACCCTGTCAGCTTCCAGAATTTCAAAATAATGAGTAAGGAATGAGGTAGCCTGTAGTTAAAGAATATTCAGCTGTTTTAAGATACCAAGGGCTAGTATCAACTATTTTTAAATTTTACTGATGACCAAGAAAGACAGAGGGAACTGTATTGGCTGAAGTTTCCTAGCCCTCGGTTCTGTGGCAGACCA
>NW_009954555.1:4349939-4356065 GCF_000747805.2 Chaetura pelagica
GGAAGAGCACGGAGAGTAACTTACTTGCATGTGCTTAGCTATTTGACCTGCATGGTTACTGATAAAAGTAAGATTATTGTAGGAAAGAAGAGAATATCATGAGTTGGAGGGTTTCAAGACATGATTCCTGTCAACTGTTTCTTGGCTTGCATATCTGTGACATTGGCTCTTTAAAGTTTACTTAAATTAAAACAACAAATTTCTTAGCTGCAGTTCAAATAAACATTTTCTTTTAGTCTTGGTTAAATACATACCTGTAGAACCCTTTTTCCAACTCCTGATTATAACTTGTGAAGTTTCAACCAATCTATTATTTCAGCTGACTTCAGTCCCCCCAGATTTGTTGGGTTATCCCATTTCAGCCCATGAGTGAGTGTTGCCTCTTGGATGCCACATGTACTTGGAATTCCTTTGACCAATGGCACAAACAGATGTTCTACTTGAACTGACTTAAAGCAAACAATTGCCGATGGCTTAACGGATTAAGAAAACCTTCCCAAGAGCTGAAGAAAATGAGTTCTCTTCTGGGCCTTTTTAATGTTTTGCCAGTTTTGGCAAGATCCAAACTGCCTGAAACTATGAGTAACACTTGTAATGAAGTCCCATAAACATGCAAGGAATATGAATTGTTGATCTGTAGTTCGGATAGTTCTTTTATCTTTCATGTTGGATATTTTAAGTTTTTAGTTATTTTGAGGTAAGTTTTTGTACCATTAATTTTTTTTTTTAAAATACCCTTTAAAAATTTTATCTGTTTTGGTAATATATATTATTATAATGATAGTAAATTATTATGATTATAAATACACATGTTGGGGATTTGTGCTAAGCAATAAGCTAATGATGGGATGTGCTGTCAAAAAAGTGTAGAGAATACTGATCTAGAGGTTACCATGGGCTGTTAAGAGTATTTCTGTCTAACAGACAGGTATTTATGTATGGATCTTTTTACAAAGAGTAAATTAATTTTCAATTAAACATAAATTTTTAGGTTTCTAGATTTTTTTCTTTTATCCTGCCATGTATAAGATCTGTAAGCATACCATACACTTTTGTATTTTGTTGTCCTCTTGCAAACCAACATTGTGTGTTTCTACCTACTTGACTGTGATAAAATCAGAAGAAAAACTAATGGTATTTATATATTTTGGTTTTGAAAATGTTAGCTTAGTATCAAATGGCTGAAAGAAAGCAATTCTGAAGGCTGGTACATTTCTTACTGCCAAATTGAAATTCTCCACTTGATTTTTCAGTCATAACTGTACCATTGTATTTATTTTTTTTAGGTGACCCATGTACCATCTCATCTCAGATGGAGCTGGAAGAAGCTTTTCGTTTGTATTGTCAAAACAGAGATGAAGGGCTGATTATTCATGGCAAGTATTGCACAGCTCGTGAACCTGTAGGCATTTGTTGATAATCATAACAACAGCTTAAATGTGAGAATGGAACAACCTTGTTGCCTGTCAAGTAACATCCTTTATGTAAATGGTGCTCCAAAGTTTGATGTTGCAAGAAGGAAGAGTTCTCTTGGGGGTGGAGCCCAAACTGAAACTACTTTTGAGGGGGCTTTGTGTTCTAAGTGGCACAGATTTGTTAGTGCCACAGTCCACTATAGGATCTTGCCAATATGGACTCAAATTTTTATTTGTCCTTTCTCTCATGTAGTTATTTAAAGGCTTCTGGAAACTGTCTTTATGTAAATATATTCAAGAATGGTGGAAAAAGTACTACTGAAAATCTCTTCACTTATAAATCTAATGTTTCTGTTTTAGTTTTCCCAAGTACTCCAGAGAAACCCGGCATGCCTTGTCCAGGAGAAGACAGTGAGTACCAAAATGTTATCAAATCTTGACTTAATATTTTCAGTCTCATGGAAAAAAGTATATAGGCACATTTTCATAAGCTAATTCTATGTACGCTTATATTTGTTTTGTGGCTTCTAACTGGAATGTAAAATGTTTGATATTTTATCAACAGAGAAATTGTATAACAACACTGCAGGACTGTTTTGAAGTTTGAGGGTTAAAACTGGTTTCCAGTAGTTGATATGTTTTGAGAAAAAAAGGTTGGGATTTTGGATACACACTTGAATGTGGTCCTTGGCTTTTGTGGTGCTTCTGGTTTCTGAACCTTTAGGGAAAAGAAGTGATATACTGAAGAAGAGGGAGATACAGCCTTTTTCTTATTAAAAAGTTATGAATCTCTAACAATCCCGTGAAAGGTAGATAAAGTCTCCAGAAGAAGCATACATGATTGATATGGTTTACCTATGTTTCAATAACTTAAAATGCACAGGGATAAAAGGGTTAAATAGCTGCATAGGCACTTTTCATTATGGAGAGGTGTCATCAGTACATTAGCTGGTATCTCTGTAAATGTTAAGGAAAGGAATGTGAATAATAAGGTGACAGAATTGCCAGATGATGCTTGGTTAGTCACAGTAGTATTAGTAAAAGCTAACTGAAGAATTGAAGGATCTTTGCTCTTTGGAAGGTACAAAAGCAGATAAAAGGCTGATAAAAATAAGTATGCATACTACTAGAGGACTGCTGATTTGATCAGGATCTACACTGGCTAAACATGTGGGTTTCTTACTAATTTTGCTGAATTTTCAACAAGGAAATGGGCAACCAGTCCAGCTTATTATGTCACACGGTGTACAGTACTTTTACTGAATGTACTAGCAAATGAGACTGATTTTCTGTACTTGCCTGTCCATAAGTTAAGATTCAAAGTGAAGACTGAGTAGTTGTATTTTATATTGAAAACGTGTGGGTTTTATGTGCTGTCACTTTGCAGGTTAGATTGAAAGGTTAAAAATGTTCATGAGAAAATATTATAAGGCTCAATTTTCATGATCATTCAGTAAAGAGTGGTCTTGGTTCTGTAGGTTTAAACATGTTCTTGATGTGTATTTATTCTGGGGCTTGAGGTATAGAAGGTGTTATGTCCTAAGCTCTTCCCTGGAAAGGTGTTTGGTTTGTATCAGCAGGCAAAAAATGAACTTCTGTAGCTACAGAAAATATTGTTAGCAACAGTAACAGTTCTGGTTTTACCTGGATCTTGTGACTTTTCCCAAATCTTATTTTGGTAATGGTGCTTTTTGGATATTTGGATAGTTCAGTGTCTTGTATGCCTATGGTTTTTGTGAGTTCCAGTAGGAGAGAGTGATGATGCACTTGGGGATTAGCTAGCCTTGGAATGCTTGTCATCTACCAAGGGTAAATATAAATGCTAATATTCCATCCTAAGTCCTCAGTGTTCTGTGAAGTAGCTGTTTCCATGAAGAAGGAATGATTGATTTTTATTTCAATTTCTAACTTTGGGGTCACTCCCCACCTTTACTTCTGCAAATAAAGTGGAACAGCCAAGTCTCCCATCACTATGGGACTTGGGGCTATTTCACAACATGCTGAAAACTGTTTGCTTTTTCTATCTTGCTTCTAAATTGTTGGATGACATTGTAGGGAGTGAACTCGTATGGGTGTTTGTGCCACACTGCTTTCCAATAAAAGAACTGAAAGAACCAGGTGACTCTAGCTCTACTTCCATTCCCTGTGGCTGGTTAAAGAGGAAAGGAGGAAATACCTGTCTTGTACCAACCTACACTGGTGCTAGTCCCATATAGAATTATTTGCCCTTATTTGTGAAAACACAACACAAACTACTGCAAAATACTATGAAGGAAAGTACAATAACTAGAGGAGAGAGAAGGCTGCTCTGCAAATAGTGGGACATAAAAGTTTGCTACAATTTAATGATCTCATTAAATTCCAGCTATTTTTGTACAGAAGTTGTGTGTTAATTTGTTAGATGTTTTAGTTATCTGAAACCATGAGATGAGCTGCAGAAGCTCATATCTTAATGTGGCTCAGATGACCTGGTTATTCTGTCTGTAGGGTATTCCTCCCTACATGGTTTTGCAGGTCATGTTGGATCATACTTTGCTTAAAAAGCCTGTTTAGTAGGATGTGCTCTGTTAGTGATTTGTGCACAGGTTGCTTGTAATTCAGTGAATTAAATGCATATTGTCTCTTTGCATACATGGGGCCTTCCTGGAAATGTGGTGTTGGGGCCTATTTGTAACTATTTTCAAATTGTTTTGGTGCTAATCCAGCACAAGCTAACTAGTTATTAACATAGGCATACAACAACTATCTGCATTGCACTTAGACTGTATGGAAATGTTACTGGAAGTGGTAATACGGTTTCTTTAAATAGACTGTTTTGACAGGACTAAAATATTACCCGTTGTTCAGAAAATATTTAGTACATTTCCAATTGTTGTGTGGCTTTATCACTGTAGTTACATTCATAGAAATCCTTTTGAAAAATGAGAATATGATGTTTACATATATAACATGATGTAGAGCATCATGTTTGTACTATAAAGGAGCATCTGAGTTTGCCTCAAGTTATTTCCAGAGACAAATAGTTAACTCTGTCCAAAATGGGTCTCTATTTAAATTAGCAATCTCTTAAGTGTGGAATTCTAGTTTGCTACAGAACTGCAGACAGCCTGAAATGGAATTTTTAAACAAAACTATTGAATAGCTAGATAATTTCCTTTGCAATATATTGCTCAGACTTGTTCATGTGAGCTCATGGAGTGACTATTTCTAGTAGTATGTGATCTTCTGAATTGCGAAGGTTTTGCAGTGCATTTCTGTAGAAGTTTTTCTTTCTAGCTCCCCCAAAATAATAATTCTTTGGAAGATGAGTGCAGAAATACATATTATTGCCTGTTATAGTTTGCATTTATGTTGAAATCTGGTAATATAATTGCTAGCTCTCCTGGACCTTCATGGAATGGATACAATTTTGAGATTGTATTGCCAGCAAAGCTTGAAATAAATGCAAATAATCCATTACTGGAATAAGCCATGTGATTAATATTTAAAATTGCAGTCCTTAAGAAAAGTTCTTTTTGTGCTTGAAGCACCCACCTTATCTTGAGGTGATGCTCTCTGCAAGGTAGAATTCACAGAATCTTCGGCATCTGAACTTCTGTTGTCTCTGTATTATTTTGTTCCTGATTTGTTGCACTTACAGCTCCCACTATAAATGACTGGCTGCTGTTGTATAAACCTTGTAGGTACCTTTTACCTTCCAGCACAGTTACCCAATCCCACAGTCAGGGCTGGATTTCTAACACATCTGGCATCTCATCCGAGATACTGAAAGTGACCTGTCAGAGGTGTGTCCTGTCATCTGCTGACCTGGAGGCTTTATCACAATGTTTCCTGATAAAAGATGGCAGACTTTTAGGCCAGTCTTTTGTATTTAAAAATATTTTTACTTTTTCAGTAGACCAGATATTGTTTTGGAATTGCTGTTGGGGAAGGTTCTTTCCAAAAGGTGTAGCTGTGTATTTTCTCATCTGTGCTTGTGAGCAGCAGCCCTGCTGATGCCCTGGTACAGAGCCTGATGCCTGCTGGGCTGTGTTCTAACTTAGTTGTTATATTCCCTGGTTATTTACACGGACAGATCCTGAGCTGGTGCCCCCCCCCTCCAGGGCTGCAGTGCATTGTGTAACGGAGCACGTTGGGCTGAACAATTCCTATCGATTTGTAGGACTTGCCTAATGGAATGGCTGTTTTTGTCAGAGAAATACTTGTTTGTGTGACATCAGCTCCTTGACATCCATGCCATGTTTTAGTTTGTGCCTCAGCTGCTGGCTACAGCCTCTCAAGGGAGCCAGTACCACCCGTGCCTGGATACATGAGGCAGAGATGTGAAAGGGAGAGACGGGGGTAACCAGTCTTCCATTAAATATTTGCTCTTAATGTTCGAGCTGATCCTGCCTATTGTCCTTGGTATCTAATGGTATTCAAACAGCAGCATCAGTGGAATAAAGGGAAAATGTTTCATTTCATACCTACTACCTTGTAAAGCGTAAAGAATTACATGCTGAAGAAGCTAAAGAATAAAACCCAGTGAGTAATGCATGCTTTTTCTGTATCATCACTGTGATTGCTGTTATGAATTGAGGCCGTTGATGCAGTGTGTGTGTGTGCTTGTGGTGCAGCAGATAATAGAACTCAGCATTTTGGTTATGATACAGTTGCTTTGCCTGCCACCCTCCTTTGCAGCCAGAGATTGTTACAAATGCAGAGATTCCTG
>NW_009954555.1:4356686-4366323 GCF_000747805.2 Chaetura pelagica
TCCTGCTGCCTCTGTGCGTAGGGATGTGGCTGAGAGACCTCTCAGAAATGCTGATAAAATTGCATTGAAAGGACTCTTGGGGGATGTATTTTAGGAGGAAAGGAGCAGAAGAGTGAGTGAGTGATGCTGCTGCTGCTAATAAGGGAGATTAATGAAGGAAATGTATCCAAAAACCCCTGACGGTATGTGCTCAGGGCCTGTTTATTGTAACATTGCTGATGTAAAGATTAACTATTTAGAAGCATCATTTTCTAAGGCCTTTTTGTTGAATTGTGTTTGCATTATCTTAGGTAGATGCTTTTAAATTGTGAAATGTTTGTTTTGAATTAAGGTTTGCTTAGATTCTAATTTGGTCAGAATAAACTGTGCTAGTACACTTGAGCATTTTTACATTGGAACAAATAGGTGTGTATTTAATGTTAAAATTTGTCTTGGATTTGGGTAGCCAGTGCTAACAAATGTTAGGGTTTTACTGTTGGCTTCATTAAATAGAATACAATTTGATAAGAGTGAATACATTTTTAATGTATAAGTACTTATGGTATTCATATGATATACTAATATTATTTGCTAATATTTCTGGCTGATTTTGCTGCCTTATTTTTTGGCAGTGATTACACTGTTGTGGATGTCTCTTATGCTCTTTGTTGATCTGCTCAGTATTTTAGTATTAGGTGTTTGGACTTCATTTTTTTTCCCATTTTAGGATTGAGTAAAGGTATCTTACTGACCTAGTTATTGTTGTGAGCTGTTTTAGGTATAGATATTTTCTTCTACTTTATGTTCTGCCCGATACTACAAAACAGCTCTAAAAGGCTTCTTGCTACAGTGGTGTGGCCTGTAAATATTTTTCTAGCTCATAAGGCAGGTTTTTCCCTTCATTTGTTGCTGTATTGGTAGCAGTGATTAGGTTATTCAGAGCACGTGAACCAATTTCATCCCCCACCGAAGAAAGGAACTATTGCGACCATAGAGACTATTCTAAAGACATAGATTGGATGGCACTGGATAATTAGGCAATTCTGAAACTGCTAGTAACCCTCTCCTGGTTTTTAGTAATTGAACTGACAGAGGAAAAAATTGTACTATTTGTAATGTGAGAGATTGTTGCTTAGGAATTGAAAATAGCTGTGTCATAGTTTCTCAAGAATACCTGAAATTTCTTCATCTGTTTTAACTGTGTACTGTGGTTTTTTCGTATGTGGCATATTTGATAAAATGCATCTAGATTGAGATGGAGCAAGTTGCTGAAAGCAGAATTGTAGTTATATGTCTATGTTGCTTATGATTCTTTTAATTCTAAAATAATTCCAACATTATTCTTAGCTATGAAACACCTGGTAAAGAATAAAGAGGTAGGCCTTACTTTTGATAATTGGGGTGTGAAATTATAGAGCAAACATCTGATTGTGGGGTTTAAATATCTTCCCCTATTTTAAGATACTGCATGTCTTAGCAGATGCTTGTAAACTATAAACTAAAAATACAATGGAGTAAGGTGTACTTGAGCTAGTTTTAAGGTGTTATAACAAATACCCTGTGGTTTGTTTTTGTTTATTTCACTCCTCCCTCCTAGCTATTGCTCAGAATGGAGTATTATCAGGCAGGAATGATATAACCTGGTTTTAGAAAACTTCTCTTGAACTTAATGTCTAGCTCCATCTCCCTGTCCAGTCTGTACAAGTCTCCAAAGTTGGTAAAGCCCCTTTGGATATACAGACATTTTTCGGTAACTAAATTGGCAAGAAGGTAATGAAGCTTTTTGTGTTACTTGTTGGCATTGGTGGATGTGAACCTGTAACCTTAGGCCTGTCTGATTCAGTAGCTTGAAAGAGCTATATAATGTCTAACCTCTGAAATGGTGTGGTCAAAGTTAATGATATATTATTGTGCTTGAGTTCTGTGTAATACTTTTTAAAATGAGTTGCTCTATGCAAGCTATGACTTAATGTTGAACTGAGCCACAGAAACAGCAGCAGAGGCTGCAGGGCAGGTAAATGAGCTCTTCAACATTTCTCTTGGGTTTTTGAGTTGCTGTGTGGGGAAAATGGATTTTGTGACACATTTCAGGTGCTGCTAATTTGAAATGGAGAGAATTTCAGAAGTGAAGCCTTGTAAGAGTAAGTAGTGATAGTGGTAGCTAGCCACTGAATCTGCTGAAGGTAAAAAGCAGTTAACTTCAGGTGTGCTGAAAGGGTGGTTTTCAGAAGACATGAGAGTCCTAATCATCCCTGTCACTGCAAGGGTTAAGTGTTGAGCAGACTGTGCAGTTCTGTCCTTAAACCACAGGGGGAAGGTAGTGACTTGGGTAGAAGAAAAATAAAAAACTGAGATTCTCAATATTGACTAGAAAGCACCTCATTTGTAATTCTGAACTTCTGTTACTAATTCTTCTGCATCAGTAAGTGCTTGTCCTTGAATTATTAGCTGGGGAAAGGCTTCAAAAGAAACTATGTGAAGGCAAAACTTCAAGGTTTTAGTGTGGTCCTACTTACTTTTACAGTAACACGCTCATAATAATAATAATGCTGTTATATGCAGCTTCTGATAATTTAGTTTATCTCCTGTGTTCTTCAGTAAAGCAGGTAGAGATGCCCTGAAACCAGCACAGGGCTCCCTGCTCATTGCCAACTCAGATAAAAACTATTCTTACCCATAAAGATTGCAAAGGAAGAAAAACCTCAGGCAGGCAGTGATGAAATTGATATCGTAGAGCCTGAAAGCATACGTCTGGGGTTAGAAATAATTAATTTCAAGATGCAATCATTATTTTTAACAACAGCAGTACAAGCTATCTCAGTGTTACTTTAAACTTGTTAGAAGGAATAGCTATCATAACATGATTTTACACAGCAGATCTCATTATACATAGATAATGAAGAGCACAGTAGAAATCAAAAAGGTTTTAGGTGGGAAGCAGTGTGTAAAGTTTGCAGATCTGCTCTAATGATCTTCCTTGAGTTGAAAGCCCCCTTCTTAAAAGCTGAAAGAGAAATACCATCATTAGTTGGAAAGATTTAAACATGCTTGCTGTAACATGCTGAGCACTACAGCTCTGTATTAACAGACATGGTGCATAAGATTACACCATAAGCAGGTTTATTTCTCCACACAGATGAGAAACTGTAGGATGGAAAGCCACTTTCTTGGGAAACAATAATTCTCATCATCACAGGAGAATGAGCTAAGCTGGAAGACTTAGTTTGGTATGAGAATTAGTGAATAAGCATTTAATTTGGGATATGATAGTTATGATTAGTAACTCCTGAAGCTATTGAGTGTTTTTTCTATTTAGCTACTGTCACTAAACAATTATATTGCTGCAAACTCTACCTGTGTTATACTTGTGAAATGTATAAATGCTGTAGCCATATAGTGTATGAGCAAGTTCAGAAGGAGTAGTAGTGGGAGAATCTCTCGGATTAGTTTTATTTATTGAAATATTAAAATGGAGCATAATTCGTAGAACTCAAATTGTCACGTAAGAAGAATGGACGTTGTGCATTTCATTACAGCTTGCTTTCCTCCTTAATCCAAGGCAGAATAAGGTGCTGTGGAGTACTGATGTGTCAAAATATGTCAGACTGAAAAGTGATAGATCTGGAGAGCTGGTTCTGTTGCAAGGTAATAGTGTCCTCAGCCATCCTGAGACATTGCATGCTTCTCTGGGTGTAATATTAGCAGATGACTGATTAAACTGGAAATAATTCAGAGCAATACACTCTAGAGTCTGATTTCTTAGCAAAGATAAAGTATATCTTTATGAATCAATAGCTGAACTGAGTTTGGAAGGGAAATGGAACTGTTTGGGTCTTAAGCTGGAGCAATGGAACCATGCTGTGATGGAAAAGGGCTTGACTTAGTAAATGTGTCCTAACAGTGAGACTGTAGGAACCAAATAATGGTTTCAAGGACATTGTGAAGGCCACATTTTAAAAGCTTCCTGAATTTGAAATAAATGTAAACCCCTTTTTTAATAGCAGCTGGGTTTTTTTTTGACAGCTTTGCATTTTCAGTGGTGATGTAATCACATAAAGAGGTGTTGATGCCTGTTACTTGAGAGCAAATCAGGTGATTTGGTATGCACTGGAAAATACTGAAGAAATAATATCCATTTAATACAAATGGTAACAATCTGAAAGACAGGAACTCCATGCTTTTCGTGAGAGGTAGGAATGACCAGCTCATGGTAAATGGATTGCTTAAGTTGGTGTATTCTAGGTAATTCTAATTGAAATTTCTTTCCAAACACAGGTTCTGCAAACTTTTGGTAGTTCTGTGATCATCAGCTTCATGTTCAATAGCAGTTTGAAATACCAATAGAGTTGCACAGGTAACTGAAATAAGGGGAAAATCAGATGTACAGAACAGGTAACAGCCTGGGAAGAGCAAGGAGAACAAGATAAGGACTTCAACTTCAGAAAAATGCAATGGATAAAATAGCTACAGTTAATTTAAAAATCATATATGGCTGGATTAAGTGAAATCAGTTAAAAATTCCCCCTACAAGAAGCAGGGCTCTTAAAATGAAGTCTTCTAAAATGTTGTCAAGGGGTTTATCAGTAGTTGGCATTTTTGTTTCTTCTCCAAACTTTTTGAGATATGTTAACTTGTCATTTAAGATTTAAAAAATGAGACTAGGTGAGAGTTTGATCTGACAAAGTTTTGACTTCAGGAAGCTGGATTCACTTCCTTCTGATTGCTGTCTAGCTCAGTCACAGAAAAAAACCAAAATTCTCACCCTTTTCAGCTACCAATAGGTATGAAATACATGTACTCAAAGGATTAACTTTTTTCTAGAAAATGTTTTCCACCTTCAGTAATTCCAGATTGTACAGAAGACAGGCTTTCTGTTACCAGGAAAGTAATGCTTCGTGTCTGTACCCACACATAGAAGTTTATTTACTTCAAAAATGGCCTGCAAAGTGGATGCAGATGTAGACTGGAGAAGATGAATGTGTTCTGCTTCAGTAATCTGGGCTTTGTTGCATTAAGTACTTGCTAAATACAAATTATAGAGCTTTAGTTGAAGTTGTAAAATGAGTAAATGTGTGCCATGTGAGTAAAATGAGCCATGTGTGAATAAAAATATTGCTGAACTTAGTTAGCTACAGATGGCTTGAATATTCAGAATTTCATTTTTGGTCTACTTCAGTACTGAGTTAGGTAAATTAAAGAAATAATTAAGTACTGGTTCAGTACTCTTTCAACTTGATTGAAAACATTTTAACACAGATCTTAATTCCTGTTAAGAGAATATTAAATTCAGCTTTCATTGAAGTAAATATTTTAATAAGGGTGACTTATTTTGGGAGAATATGTAATGCAGTCATCAGAAGTCTTTTGGACCTCTATTAATAATGCAGTGAAAAGCTTGGTTTTGTGGTGCATGTCCCCACTATGGATTTGTAAAAAGATAAGTCAACTGCACATCATGAAAGGGTTTAGTTTAACATTGCATAGGAAGCAGATTAGAGAAGGGAAAACTTCAGCACTTTTCCTTTCCTAAACGAAAATGTTCATCACCCTCAGAAGTATAGATCCACCACCAATTGTCTTCTGTCCCTTTTCACGACATGCTCTTTCAAATTAAAGCAATCAATACAGCATCAGTTCATCCTGTGTTTGGGACAGCCTCACACATCAGCAGGAGATGGTGAGGAGGACGTGCAGCAGGTTGTGATCACTAACATGCACAAGAGGTTCTCATCATCAGGACAGCTTCTCTTCTGGAGTAGCATCCAGTAGCTGAATTCAGTGAGGATTTCTTGACTCTGTGTGCTTTGCCATGTTATTTTCAAGTACATCTGACAAATGTCACAAAAACCCAAGTTCTGATCTTGGATTACAAAAAACTTAGACCCTACATGCAGGTCTAAGTATCACTGTATATTAAAGCAAATCAACCCTATTCAGCAAACAACTGTCTTGATGCATGAATACCAGATTTGGTTTCATTTAATTGACAAACATTTTTGCTTTGACTATATAATAATACAGGAGTAAACTCTGGGCTGGAGGGGCTGACAGTTCTTAGTGATGAGTTATTAAATGTTTAGTCTCATAAGTAACCAGAGGGTTCAGATTCTATGGGTGACTTCATAGTTGGTGTTCTAGAATTAGCATGAAAGTAAATAGATCACCCAAACCTGCTCCAGTTTCTCCACCAGGTGACTGGTAGAATACCACTCTTACCCTACTTTAATACCAGATTTATCCATCTTGGTAACATTCTAAGTGCATTCAGCTGTTCAACTCTTAGAGCACAGCAGCCTTTAATGAAAAAAAAAACAACCAATTGCTGAGTGTAGTGTAGGTGTGTTAAACTGAGCTACCTTTGCTGAAGGTGGTGACAGTTTTGCCTGAAGGCTCAGGTTGTAACTGTTCCTGTGCCCAGCCTGTCTGCCAGCCATGGGACTTCCTGCACTCAGCAGCCTAACCAAAACAATTACAGTTCTTACACTTGATGTTAAGGCATTCTGGATCAATTAAAAGTGTGGGTTTTGCTGTATCTTATTGTAAGATTTCTTTATTTTTTGTTTGCCAGAAGTATGCTAAGTTCTCAATTTGTTTGTCAGGATTATTGGAGGATTTAATTTCCATTACAGTTTTCAACAAATGATTCTGTAAACTGTTTGCTACTAAATGTTTAGATGCCTTTTTTTTTTCTAAACTAGGAGTTGATTATTTCCTTTTGCTTGAGATGATAAGTAAAATCCTTCAATATCTCCTGTTTGTTTGTTAGCTAGAATAACTATCTTGTTCTGGTAGGATGCATTGCTGTCTTCAACACTGGGTGTCTCTGAGGTACCTTCCCAGTATTTTTCTGATTGATCAGTCTCTGGTCACAAGTCAAGGGAACTTTTAAGGACAACTTAATATATTGTCTAAACCCTGGGTAAATATTACTGTTCTACAAGATAATAGTTTTATTTCCTTTTTGGTTCTCTGCTGATGCTAAGTAGTACACTTCCTTTGTCATTATTGCTCTCTTAATCGTGCTTCATAGAGGTTAATCTGACTTTGTAGTTAATTTTAGTGTCTGTTGAAAAAGAAAAGCAGGATGGCAATACAGTTACCCAACTGCTAATCAGTTTTAAATTAGATTCAATAAAAAATGCTATCTTCTGGCTATATTAATAACTGAAGAGGTGAAAGCACTTAATACCTCTATATTGCTATATACTGTCTTCCTTTTCTGAAAAGGAATGGCAATTGCACATAGCAATTTATTCTTAATAAAAAGGGCCAATTAACATCCCATACAATGTATGTCTGTTACATGCTTCAGAAAGCAGTTTCATTGTTTCCATTTAACTATTTGAGACATCAAGTAACAGATGTGTGAAACAGCAAAGTTTTTTGGAATTTAATTTCAAAAAATTTGTTTCATCTTTATACATACTAGTCGTAATCTTCCTGATTCAGTCTATCTGAAATACCAGTATCCATTTCCTACTTGTAATTCATGAGTTGGTTTTGAAAGAATGCTCACTTGTCTGCTCAGCAAAACATTAAAAGAACAAAACAAAAACTGGGCATTCTCATAGTGTCCAGCTGGCAGACAATGTAATTGGCCTGTAAACAAGTTGCATTTATCTCTAAGAAGTGATTTGCAGCAATAGCAAATTACCTCTGTGCTTACTATAGTAAAAGATTTCATTATAGTTTGATCACAGATTTTGGAATTGCCTTTTTACATCCAAATGGAGAGGAAATAATTCTTTTGTGGGTATCTTACTGCCATTCACTGGTGTAAACCACATTTTTCAGACAACTCATGCTCTTTTACATATTCTGGAAAATACAGGCGTTTCTAAACTTTTAGATGGAAAATAGTATTTTGGACTTGGGGCAGGGTGGGCCTTTTAGATTGTTTCTCTTCTCTAGTGCTGGGAAAGTGTGTTTCAT
Source organism: Chaetura pelagica (assembly GCF_000747805.2). Lineage (NCBI taxonomy): Eukaryota > Metazoa > Chordata > Aves > Apodiformes > Apodidae > Chaetura > Chaetura pelagica. The sequence continues at coordinate 4,364,598 of NW_009954555.1, forward strand.
TTGAAAGTAATTGCCTTCTATTTCTCCTTACTATACCAAGTTACATTTTGAAAGGCAAGGTTCACATCCTTGCTACCAAGTTCTGAGGAGGTCACTATTGACTTGAGGGAGTATCTTCTGCAGGGGAGATAGTTTGGCATGAACACTGAACAACAGACAAGTGGCCCATCCATTTATATCACCATTAGAATATTTGTGTATTTCATTTTTTCCTGAAGTTTTTTTCTACAGTATTTTTTTTTAAGATGAAAAAAAGCACAACCTGAGGGGAATGTCTTTGGAAAAACAATATTTAAAATATTTACAAGGTTCAGTGTGCATTACTGTTAGTGATGTAGTTGCACAGCTTGACAATAGAGGGAAGAATTGCACATCAGCAGCAGTCAGTTGTTTCACACAGCTTTTTACAGAGACAGCTGGTTAATTTTCTTTCAGGCATTCAGCTTGAGTATTATTTCCCACATAATCTTAACTTGAAAAAAGCAGCCTCTTTTCTCCTTCTGGAAGTAGATAAAGTTCAATACTTTCATTGTAAGTAGAATCTATGTTTGTGTTCCCCAATGAAAATTTGTTACCCCTGTTAGCAGCTCAAAATACCTTCTTGAGTTTTCCTCCGAACTTGTTCACATAGAAAATTAATATTTGTTTTAAGCAAATGCTTTTCTTTATCATCCATCAGAGATGAAAGATTACATTGTTTAATTTGGGGTATGAAACCTCCTTTAGCCTCCAAGGAGCTAACTCAAAGTCCTTAATGAGTTAACTGATGTGTACTGTAAAATAAATTGCTCCCCTCTTGGGCTGGGGAGCCTGGAACTGGACACAATATTCCAGATGTGGCCTCAGTAGTGCTGGGTAGGGAGGAAGGGTCACCTCCCCTCACCTGCTGGCAACGTCCTTCCTGATGCAGCCCAGGACATGGTTGCTGCCTTTGCACAAGGATGTGTTGCTGCCTTGGGTTCAACTTGGTGTCCACGAGGACCTTTTCTTCAACCAGCTGGTTGGCCTCTAGCATGTACTTGTGAATGGGGGTCCTAGTGGTAAGTTTTAGGGTTTTTTCTTTTTTAAAGCTATGCTATATTGAGTTCAGCTTTTGTGAGACTGTTACTTCACAAGTGTATGATGTAAAACTCTGATTTTATATTTATCATTAATTAGGGATGGGACTTGCTCCTTTATTTACAGACTTCATCAGCACAAGCTGCTTTTTAACTTATCATTTACTTAATATTCCTCATGTCAGTGATAAGCTACTGTTCAGAACACAGATGTATTAGGTTGCCTCCATATGTTGCTTTGTCTAATTAGCCATTTTGGAAAAAATACTTGAAGTTTTTTTATCTTGTGGTAAAAATTGATCCTACAAATGATGAACAGTTTTTCATTGATGGTTGTGTTTGAACATATTTTTAGGCAGAAACTTTGCAATAGTTTTGCTAGGTTTTCATTTAAATTTTCTTTGCATTTGGGAAAAGCAGGGTGTTTTGTTTGCTTTAAAGCTTATACTGGGCAGATTTTGAAGACCTATTTGAATCAAACATATGAAGTGATACACCTCTATTCTAGTCAGTGTCTTACAGCTTCTTTGAGGAGTTGTTTTTTTCCAAATTGTTAACAGTTTATCCAATAGTGCAATGTCCACAAGGTGATATGAAAGTGTATATTTTGCTTTTGTCTTCTCAGATTGTTATTTATACTTTTTGTGCTGTTTAGTTCTTCTTTCCCT